>NC_061121.1:32705573-32713524 GCF_002878395.1 Capsicum annuum
TGATAACCATGCAATCCACATGAACTTCCATGCTATTGGTTTGTGTTGCCAATATGATTATGCAATGAACATGATATTAAGATTGTGCAAGTACTTCCATGTGATATGAAATCCTTTTCATGTAATACATTGTTGATAACCATGCTTAGTATGAGATCCCTACTTATGATATTATAAATTATGGACTCTACTCTTATAATCAAGTCAGTCATGTGTGTCAGTTTCCTTCCATCGAGTCCTGAGGGTACTTGTACCCGAAAACTATAGCTGTGTGCCTAGATCCATGTCATGTTTCATGATATTCAAACTCAATCTATGATTCTATAGACTTCAGTCAGTCATGTGACTCAGGAAAATCTCATGATCTTAGTCAGTTGTCAGATATCAGTAATATTCTGCCAGTCAACGGAATCCAGTAAGATTAAGTCATGCATAGTCAGTTATTCATGTCCAGTCCCTCCAGATGGGAGTAGAGGTTAGCACCGAGTGAACCCAAGGATGGAAACTCACCCGCCAGTTCAGGGTGTGATTCTTAGTAGCAATCCTTGTATTCCAGAACTACGTAGCCAGCGTAGGTTGAGACATCTTAACCCGTTAGATTAGGGTTGATGAGGTGGATTAACCCATCAGTTTAGGGTTCCCACCGTTCTCATTGAGTACCCGCTAGATAAGAGTCACTTATAGGCTGTCCTTACCCATGGCACGGTATTGACACCCCCCAGTCGGGGCAGAGATTGGATCCCAGCTTAGCCATAACGATATACATGGGGCATGTCGGTTAAACACTATTTTCCACAGTTTCAGTAAAAGAACTCAGGGCGTTCTTCAGATTTCAGTATATATAGGACTGTCATATACAGTCGTCTATGTTATCAATTTTAGTATCAGTCATGACAGTTATCAGTAAACCATGTATTATCTTATAGGTTATGCTATCACGTATTCACAGTCCCAGTTTCTATATATATATGTGTTTACACTCCCACGTTCATATGTCGGTGTTGTTTATACATGAAACCTTTTATGATCAGCCTACCTTCGTCATGTACTTAGTACTCCAGTTGTACTGACTCATTTGCGTTATGGTACTTTCTTTTATGTTACACCATAGGTTCTGAGACACTAGCTCCAGCCCAACAGTAGCGGTAGCATTCCAGTCGCAGAGACTCAGTGAGTCCTCATTGATTCAAAGACAATATGATTTGATTTATTTATTTATTTCTTCAGTTTTGTTTTACGGAGTTAGTTGGAGATATGTTCCTTTAACTCCTTATTCAGACAGTTTAGAGGCTTTTAGATTTGCTTTCAGATTTACGTTCAGATTGAGTTGTTTTGGATATTTTCACCCACATGATTGTATTCAGTTGAACCTTATGGCCTTGTAGTTCCATGTATTCCGTATTATTATATCATGATTTGTAGTATATAGGTATAAATATCAGTCATGGGTTAGCTTGTGGTCCCTCGGGGTCATGAGCACCGTGTAGCATTCCAGTTCAGCGAATCGGGGTGTTACAAACTTGGAATTAGAGCCTAAGGTTCAATAGAGTCCTAGGAAGTCTGAAAGCCGTATCTAGTAGAGTCTTATACATGGGTGTGTTGCGCGTCACATTTATGTGCGGAAGGATATAAGATGTTTTAGGAACAGTCCCCTTTCTTCATTATTCATGTCATGCTAGTGAGCATAATCATAAGTTAAAATCTCAGTCTAATCCATTCTTCTCTTATTCCAGACCGTGGCCCCAAAGAGAAGAAACCAACCAGCTCCTTAGCCCGAAGATCCTTTGGGAGAACATGTTTCCCATGCGGAGTTTAGAGCCGTATTTACCATGCTTGATTAGTCCATGGCTGCACAGAATAAACAACCACCAGTCATTCTGGCCAATCCAGTGGCCACTCCCAAAGCAGCTAAGGTTCAGGACTTCACCCAGATGAACCCTCCATCTTTCCATGGGTTTAAGTCTGATGAGGACCCTCAGAAGTTCATTGACCAAGTCCAGAAGGTCATCGACATCATGGGTGTTACTTCTATTGAGAGTGTTAAGTTAGCTGCCAAACAGTTACAGGATGTTGCTCATGATTGGTACAAACAGTGAAAGTCTGAGAATACCCTATCGAGTGGGAGGATTTGTCACGGCTTTCTTAAACAGATTCTTTCCCCAAGAGCTGAGGAAAGCTAAAGTTCTTAATTTCATCAACCTCAGGCTGGGGAATATGACGGTTAGGGAGTATTCTCTAAGATTTACTCAGCTAGCCAGGTATGCTCCTCATGTGGTTGCAGACAAAAGAGCTAAGATGAGCAAGTTCATGTCAGGGGTCACTGATAACGTGGTAAATGAGTGTAGGTATGGGATGCTGATCGATGGTATGACCTTAGCAAGACTCATGACCTATGCCCAACAAGTAGAAGAGCAGAAGTTTAAGACTAAGGAGAGGCAGAACAAGAGAGCAAGGTCAGGTAATTTCAACTTTGCTCACCCCAAGTCAGATGAAGGAAACCTTTCATAGTTTTGCTCCAAGTCAGTCATTCCAGCTCCTTTCTCTACCAGTGCTCTAGTGCCAAAGTTCAGAGACGGCAATAGAAACAAAGCGCCAGGCTCTAAATCTCAGGGCAGTGTTAGTAGTCCCCGAACGAATCCCCTTTGTCAGACTTGTGGTAAGAACCACAAGGGCATTTGCAGAGCCGGTAGTTATGTCTATTTTAGTTATGGAAAGCCAGGCCACGGGATTAGGGAGTATCTGCAGTCAAGTCTTCAGGGTCAGCAAAATTATTCTACAGCTCAGTCCAGTCGCCCGAACCAGTAGGGTACTATTTCCAGTACTACCAGTGGGCAACGCCCAAACAGACTCTATGCTCTTCAGTCCCGACAGGATCAGGAAAATTCTCCTGATATCGTTACTGGTACGTTACAGATTTTTCATGTTCATGTTTATACTTTACTAGACCCAGGTGCATCTTTGTCTTTTGTTACTCCATACATAGCAAGCGATTTCGGAATCAGTTCCAAAGTCCTAGCAGAGACCTTCTCAGTCTCTACCCCAGTGGGTAAAACCATCATAGCCCGGTGGGTATACAAGAACTGCCTGGTTATGATATCCCAGAAATCTATGTCAACAGATTTAGTGGAGTTAGAGATGACTAATTTTGATGTCATTCTTGGCATGGATTGGCTTCATTCCTGCTATGCCATATTCGACTGCAGAAATAGGATAGTTCAGTTTCAATTCCCGTATGAGCCCGTCCTAGAGTGGAAGGGTAGCATTTCAGCGTTCAGGGGTCAACTTGTTTCCTACATTCAGGCAAGGAAAATAATTTCTAAGGGGTGTGTGTATCATCTTGTGCATGTTAAAGATTCCAGTTCTGAATCTCCCAACCTCGAAATAGTACCTGTTGTTAATGAATACTCAGATGTCTTTCTCGAAGATCTTCCAGGCATTCCTCCTGAAAGGGATATAGACTTCGGCATAGACTTTCTTTCGGATACTCAACCTATTTCTATTCTGCCATACAGAATGGCACCAGCAGAACTCAAGGAACTAAAAGATTAGTTGAAGGATATCTTATATAAGGGATTCATCAGACCCAGCGTTTCCCCATGGGGTGCGCCAGTATTATTCATGCCCAAGAAAGACGGTTCTCTCAGGATGTGTATTGATTACCGTCAACTCAACAAGGTCATGGTAAAGAATAGATATTCTCTTCCCAGTATTGGTGATCTATCCGACCAACTTTAGGGTGCCAGTTACTTCTCCAAGATAGACCTCAGATCAGGCTATCATCAGCTCAGAGTTAGAGAATGTAATATTTCGAAGACAGCTTTCCATACTCGGTATGGTCACTTTGAATTTTTAGTCATGTCATTTGGTCTTACCAATTCCCCTGTAGCTTTTATGGATTTGATGAACCGTGTGTTCAAGCATTAATTGGACATATTTGTCATAGTATTTATAGATGATATTCTGGTCTATTCTTGCACAGAGCGTGATCATGCAGACCATCTCAGGATTGTTCTTCAGACTCTCAGGGATCACTAGTTATTCGCTAAGTTCAGCAAGTGCGAATTTTGGCTAAGATCAGTAGCATTCCTTGGCCATATTATTTTTAGTGATGGAATTAGAGTATATCCTTAGAAAACCAAGGCAGTAAGAAACTGGCCCAAACCCGTATCTTCATCAGATATTAGGAGTTTCTTGGGTTTGGCTGGCTATTACAGATGGTTTGTTGAGGGATTTTTTTCTATTTCATCTCCCATGTCCAGATTGACTCAGAAGAAGATTAAGTTTTAGTGGTTAGATTCATACGAGAAGAGCTTTCAAGAGTTGAAGACTCGACTCATCTCCGCTTCAGTTCTAGCTATTCCAGATGGTTCAGACGGTTTTGTAGTCTATTGTGATGTATCCAGAGTGGGTTTAGGTTATGTCCTAATGCAGCATGGTAAGGTCATAGCCTACGCCTCTAGACAGTTAAAGCCACATAAGAAGAATTATCCTACTCATGATCTTGAGTTAGCAGCAGTAATTTTTGCTTTGAAGATTTAGAGGCATTATCTCTATGGAGTTCATGTAGATGTCTTCATAGACCATAAAATCCTCTTGTATGTCTTTTCACAGAAAGATCTCAATCTTTGCCAGAGAAGGTTGTTTGAGCTCTTGAAGGATTACGACATGAGTGCTCTTTATCATTTGGGCAAGGCCAATGTTATGGCCGACGCTCTCAGTTGACTCTCCATGGGTAGCATTTCTCACATTGAGGATAGTAAGAAAAAGATGTCCCAAGAGATCCATCAACTTGCCAAACTAGGCGTTTGCTTAGTCGATTCTTCAAAGAGTGGTATATATGTTCATTGTAGTTCAGAGTCATCTCTAGTTTCTGAGGTGAAAGAGAAACAAGATCGGGATCCTAGCCTTGTCAAGCTCAAAGAGTCAGTTCAAAATCAGAAAGTCGAGGTTTTCTCCCAAGGGGGAGATAGTGTTCTTCGTTGTCAGGGTCGTCTATGTGTTCCAGGTGTAGATGAATTGACGCAGCGAATAGTTGCAAAAGTGCATGGTGTGCCATACTCTATTCATCCAGGGGCCACTAAGATGTACCACAACATGTGGGAGATCTATTGGTGAAGTGGCATAAAGAGAGATATTGTGGAGTTTGTGGCTAAGTGCTCTAAATGTCAGCAGGTTAAGATAGAGCATCAGAAACCTAGTGGTTCCATACAAGAGTTCACCATTCCTACTTGGAAGTGGGAAGAAGTTAACATGGACTTCGTTATAGGTTTGCCTAGAACTCATCATCATCATGATTCAGTCTGGGTCATTATAGATAGAATGACTAAGTCAGCTTATTTCCTTCCTATTCGTACTTATTATTCCACTGAGGATTGTGCCAAACTCTATATCAGCGAGTTAGTTAGATTACACGGTGTTCCACTATCTATCATCTCAGACAGAGGTACCCAGTTCACTTCTCACTTTTGGAAAGCATTCCAAAAGGGTCTCGGAACCCAAGTCTATCTCAGCACAATATTTCATCCTCAGACAGATGGTCAAGCAGAGAGGACTATTCAGACTCTTGAAGATATTCTAAGGGCATGTGCAATTGACTTCAAGGGAAGTTGGGACAACCACTTGCCTTTGATTGAGTTTGCATACAACAATAGCTATCATTCTAGTATTCAGATGACTTTATTCGAAGCTCTCTATGGTAGGAGATGTAGATCTCCGATTGGTTGGTTCAAAGTTAGTGAGGCCTCAATCATATGTCCTGACTTAGTATTCGACGCCTTAGAGAAAGTTCAGTTGATCAGAGAGACACTCCGGGCTGCCCAGAGCTGACAGAAGTCCTATGCAGATATTTGTAGAAAGGATCTCGAGTTTGAGGTCAATCACTATGTCTATCTTAAGATCTCTCCCATGAAGGGAGTGAAGAGGTTCAACAATAAAAGAGAAACTCAGTCCCTGATATGTCGGTCCCTTCAGAATTCTTTGTCGCTTTGGCAAGGTAGCTTATGAGATTGAGTTGTCTTCAGATCTAGCCTCAGTCCATCCAGTCTTCCATGTCTCTTTGCTACAGAAGTGCATAGGTGACCCAGTAGTTGTTGTCTCTATTCAGAGCATCGATATTCAGAACAGTCTCTCCTATGAATAGATTTGATTCGAAATCTTAAATTATCAAACTTATAGATTGAGGAACAAAGAACTCCCTCTAGTCAAGGTTCTTTAGTGAAATCAGTCTCATGAGGGAGCTACTTGGGAAGCAGAAATAGATATGCAAACCAAGTATCCTCAACTCTTCCCCGCCAATTTAGATCAGGCTCAAGGCAACAGTTCTCCTTAAGCTTATTAAGTTTCATGTTCATGTTTCCAGTATAAACTTGGTACCTATTAACCGTTTCATACTCAGTCATGCATTCATGTGCCAATTGTCCGTCCATCAGATATGCACGAGTTCAGTATGTTTAGCATGTCAGTCATGAGATCAAGTTTCAGTTCTTCATGTTCAGTTCAGGTTCTATTGTCTTGTATCCCTTCTCAGTAAATTCTCATTCGAGGACGAATATTCCCAAGGGAGAGATATTATAATACCCCGCATGTTTCTAAGCTAGGAAGTGAATAAGTATTCTTACGTATGAAATCTCCTATCTTGTAATTCATACTTGAATACATGACTTACAATGAATATCCTAGTGATAGGATAGCTTATGATGCATTAAGCATGTTCATATGAGTCACTTAAGGTAATACAAGCTAAGAGTTTTTGAATCCATCAAGTTTTTAGTGTTTGATTTTACAATGTTCATATTTTAGGGAGTATAACTTGATGTTAATATGGTATTTTCGCTAATTTAGACCTACCAAATTGTAGAGAATCGAATTATCTTTCCAACGATACCAATTTCGCCTTAAACCAATACCCGAGCAAAAAGTTATGCCCATTTTCGTGAGAGACAGTAAGCATAGGCTATTGGTTAGGCGCCGCCTAACCCAAGCATAGGCGATCACTTGGGCGCCGCCTAAGTCAATTTCAGTTGTCAAAAACACTTCGTTTTGAGTTATTGTAAAGGTAATTTAGTCTTTAAATACTCCTTACACGCCCCTAAACTTAACCTTATAAAATATATAGCTTTTAAACATACTGCAACCCTATTTTCATCTCAAAGCTCATCATCCAAGAGCACTAAAGGAGAAAAACAACTAGGGTTGCATAATTAAGCTTGAAGATCCAATTTCAAGGAAATTCCTTCGTCAATCATCAAGAATCTTCCTTCTATGGTATACGTAGTGTTCATCCATGGATTCCTTTCATTCGTGGATTTCAAGAATCAATCTTTAAACTACAAAATCTTGGTTGATTGTGGTGATATGATCATACCCATGTTGATGCTTGTTTGTTTTTTCTCTTTTTCATTATAAAGTATGATTTCTATATTGTTGGGTGTTGATGATCATGTTGTTGATATTGGGTGATTCCCAAGATGGAATCTTTATATGTTTTTATGAATTCATGATGTCATATAAGTTGGAAACATGTAAATTTGGTTGTTCATGATGTATAATTTGATGATTTCACCTATGCTTAAGATGTGCATGTAAGGTGTTGGATAAATGCCTAAGGAACTAGAAATCATGCAATATAGCTAAATTGTTACTAAGTGAAGGATTCATGATATGCCCTTACGTTCCAATGACTTCTATATTGTTAATGTGCCTAGTAAATGTTGTTGGAATACTCATGAACTATTCTTACAAGATTATGCTATGTTTACTTGCAAATCCTACTTATGAACAAGATGTATGATAACCATGCAATCCACATGAACTTTCATGCTATTGGTATGTGTTGCCAATATGATTATGCAATGAACATGATATTAAGATTGTGCAAGTACTTCCATGTGATATGAAATCCTTTTCATGTAATACATTGTTGATAACCATGCTTAGTATGAGATCCCTACTT
>NC_061121.1:32713624-32779292 GCF_002878395.1 Capsicum annuum
CGCCAATATGATTATGCAATGAACATGATATTAAGATTGTGCAAGTACTTCCATGTGATATGAAATCCTTTTCATGTAATACATTGTTGATAACCATGCTTAGTATGAGATCCCTACTTATGATATTATAAATTATAGACTCTACTCTTATGATCAAGTCAGTCATGTGTGTCAGTTTCCTTCCATCGAGTCCTGGGGGTACTTGTACCCAAAAACTATAGCTGTATGCCTAGATCTATGTCATATTTCATGATATCCAAACTCAACATATGATTCCATAGACTTCAGTCAGTCATGTGACTCAGGAAAACCTAATGATCTTAGTTAGTTATCAGATATTAGTAATATTCCGCCAGTAAACGGAATTTAGTAAGATTAAGTCATGCACAGTCAGTTATTCATGTCCAGTCCCTCTAGATGGGAGTAGAGGTTAGCACCGAGTGAACCCAAGGATGGAAACTCACTCGCCAGTTTAGGGTGTGATTCTTAGTAGCAATCCTTGTGTTCTAGAACTATGTAGCTAGCATAGGTTGAGAAATCCTAACCCGTCAGATTAGGGTTGATGAGGTGGTTTAACCCGTCAGTTTAGGGTTCCCACCGTTCTAATTGAGTACCCACCAGATAAGGGTTACTCACAGGCTGTCCTTACCCGTGGCACGATATTGAAACCCCTCCAGTTGAGGCAGAGATTGGACCCCAACTTAGCCATAACAGCATACATAGGGTATGTTGGTTAAACACTACTTCCCATTGTTTCAGTATCAGTTTCAGTAAAAGAACTCGGGGCATTCTTCAGATTTTAGTATTTACAGGACTGTCAGATACGATTGTCCATGTTATCAGTTTCAGTATCAGTCATGACAGTTATCAGTAAAGCATGTATTAGCTTACAGGTCATGCTATCACGTATTTATGGTCCCAGTTTCTATATATGTGTGTTTTCACTCTCACGTTCATATGTCAGTGTATACTCAGTACTCCAGTTGTACTGACGCATTTGCACTATGGTGTTTTCTTTTCATGTTACACCATAGGTTTCGAGACACGAGCTCTAGCCCAGCAGTAGCGGTAGATTCCAGTCGCAGAGACTCAGTGAGTCCTCATTGATTCGAGGACAATATGATTTGATTAATTTATTTATTTCTTCAATTCATTTTTACGGAGTTAGTTGGAGACATGTTCCTTCAACTCCTTATTCAGAAAGTTTAGAAGCTTTCAGATTTGCTTTCAGATTTACTTTCAGATTTATGTTCAGATTGAGTTGTTTTGGGTATTTTCACCCACATGATTGTATTCAGTTGAACCTTATGGCTTACAGTTCCATGTATTCCACATTATTATATCATGATTTGCAGTATACAGGTATAGATATTAGTCTAACATAACATCCTTAACAGCTTTGTATTCCAAGAATCTATTAGCGCAATTAACCAAGCAGGGGTATTTGTTACATCAAATATTTCAATTCCTAACAAAATTTTTATTGCTTTTATCCAACCTAAAGTTCACCCCAGAGCAATGTCCACGTAACCAATATTGTCTCCACCAAAAAAAGTTTTCCTTTGGCTAAACTTAACAAATGCCCCTTCTAGAGGAACCAACGCTTCTTGTAGATTCTTTTATACTTCTAATTTTTCCTCCTTTCCTTGTGCTTTTCCTAGATCAGACATCAAAGGTAATCACTGTAATTCTTTTTCACATATTATCATTGAACTAAAGTCACAATTTTATTTTTTATTGTATAAAAGTAATTAAATTTTACTCACTATAACAATACATTTACAAAGCTATTATTTGTCGTGTTAAAGTAGTTGAACTATGTAATGATATGCTCAAAAAATACAAATGACCGGAAGCTTAATTTTTTTGGCTCAAAAAGTACATTTGACAGAAAAATAAAAGAAACAAAGGAGAATTTTGACTGAACATATTTTATAAGATAAAAAAATTAGAAAATTATTTGTTTAAATGAAACAAAGAAGGATAAAAAATGATCATTCATGTTGGATAGAACAACTTAAAACCATTCTTAATATAGTATGATATCCTGTTAGAGTATGTGCCCTACTGATCAGTGACTTTAACGTAAGAGTTTCCTATCGATGAAATGGGTTGCCTGACGTGTTCCAAGGAAGCAGTAAAATAGAAAGTAAAGAACACAATGATTTTTACGTGGAAAACACCCGGCCCAAAAAGGTGTAAAAAACCACGACGTGCACCTCTACAGGATTTAACCCCAACTTCACTAAATAACTCTAAGCCTCATCAATGACTGATTACAAAACTCTTGCAACCAACAAATAGGAATTCTAAACTCTAATTCCTTTAACTTCACGACTAGAAATTATAAACTCTAATTCCTAACTACATACACACCTTCCAAGGTGTGCGTTCCCAAAGTCTCTGAGTTTTTCCCAACTCGAAGACTAGCTCCTAGTTTATTTTATAACACACTGAAACAAATATACGATCAATATTTCAAAAACAATGAACAACTCTAAAAATCAACGCTAAAACTCTTAGCTATATTCTATACTTAGGACCAACTTCTTCATTGTGTTTCTTCAGTAATTGAGTGACACTTCATGAAGTCAATCTGCCAATTGTTCTTTTTTGCTTTTTAAGTGCGTAGTTTATTCTAACTGGTGTATTTTCTATTTAATCACAACCTTTCAAAAAGTCATTCTTTATTTCAAAATCCTCCCTTAATCAAAACTTTCACTGCATAGAGTTCTATTTTAAGTGAGACTCTTTCAATTCCAACTCTTGTCTCCTTAGTGTTGTAGTCAAACTCCAACTCTCGAAAGAGTCCTTCAAATTGTATGTTTTGCATAGACTTCTTCAATTTTAAGAATCTTTCTCCTTTTATACATAGGACTCTTAAGGATATGCTCAGAAGTGAAACTCCTTCTTCACATAAGACTCCTTTTTCAACTCAACTTGTTTTCCCTTAGTATCAAGTGTTTGAACTAAATTTAACTTGTTCTATTCCCCACGTGATCAGTAAGTTAAACTTTTTAGTTGCACTGGATTAACTCATTCTTATTTTTAATTATTTATATCGTAGACTGCACTCTTGAACTTGTCGGATTAGTGGAACACGTATATCAACTTGTTTCATTCATATTATCATTCATCAAAACTTCAAGGTTACAAAAAATTCCCCCTTTTTGATGATGACAAACCTCTTATTTTTGTGCATTCAAATATCTTTACCTGTAGGCACTAAGGTATAAAACACTACAATGAAATAAGTTAGTCAATGGGTTATAAACATTGCACAACCCTCTTATCTTCCCCCCTTTTGGCATCATCGAAAACCATTTTAATGCAATAATATACTAGCCAAAGTAATTTGTTATGTTATTCATGGCTACTGGGGCTATCACCAAAATAATCAGACAAAGACTTTAGCCAACATAGTAATGTATTAAAGAGAGCTAAAATATGAGTCAATTTAGCAAAGATAACCATTCTATTCAATTGCCAGAACATGCTCCACATTTAACCTAAGTTAGTACTGAACAAAGCAAAACAACTGAGTATTAATAAAAAATATGGTATAAAAATAGGACATGGCTAAGGATACGAATAGTGAGGAGTTGATGAGGAAGGTATAACAGGTATTATCAACTATGTCAATTGAAGAATGACTTTAATAGTTTCATCCCTTTCTCAATAAAGGTCAAGCTTTAAAGTCATGATCCTATCCTGAAGGACTACTTATTCCACTCCATGACTGTCAGATGCAGCTTCTAGTTCAGAATTTATCTCAGTTAAATCATTTTTCTTATTATTTTTTTGTAATGAGTTTTAGCCCTCCTTATTGAACCAGGTAGAGCCGCATGATTCATCTATTTAAAAACATCCATTGTTGTTTAAAAATTTAAACCTAAACTTAGACTGATAAATCCTAAAAGATATAAGCCAATTAGGAACTAAAAAAGAGAGCATACCCCTTTTTATTCTTCAAAAACATTTGCTGCATGTGATTAATGATCAAGCTTGGCAAATACATGGTACAAAACTGATATTTTGGTTGAGAGAGAAGAAGAAATTTCTGGTGTAGGATTAACACATTTGTGCACAACTATTTGGAGAGAGTTAAAGAAAATTTGGTCAACCAGTTCGTCAGCTCATAGGAAAAGGGGAGGATGAAGTGTGAGGAATGGAATAGGTGTGCTCAACTGTTTCAACTTAGACAACCTATGCTTATGTTAGTGTAGAGCATACCATATAAGAGGAACTTTTTGGTCATAATTGCTTGCTTGTACCTATTTTCTGCACAATCTAATTCAAAATTAGGTTAGAAGAGTCAAAAATCTAGAATTGGGACACACAACTAAATGTGCAAGACTGAATTAAATAATATTTTAGCTAATAATATTTAAAATAAAAATGGTTATTATAGTCAATCATTGAGGGGAGTTCATGCAATTTTAATCATCCCCAAATCTAACCTATTTCTTTCAAAATGCTCTCTACTTAGTGCCTTTGGTGCTTCTTCAGTCATTTAAGTAACCCACATAGTCAACATTTTTATAGCCCTCAAGAGTAAAATTACTTTCATTTGAATACCATAGTTTCAAGCCATTGATTCCCATGAGATATCTCAAGATTCTTATGACAACACCAATTCTTATGAATTACCAACAAAATTATCATCAGCTTATGTTGGTGTTATTGATGCATCAATTTCTTGATTTGGTGTTCCCCTTTTCAATATGCTTTCAGTCTATACAACAGTTGAACCAGGTGGTATAACATGTTCCTGTGCATGCTCATCAGTTTCACTGCCATTTTTTTTTTGCTATCTCCAAAAGATCCATTCCCCTTTTAAATGTGGTAAGTGAAAGAAACTTTATTTGCTTTCAGTCTTATACCTTGAGCAAGCTTTATCCATGTATAAATTTTGCTTGCCTCCTTTCACTCTCACCTGTAAAACAGATTAGGGGTTAAATTTAGGCACCTAGACAAGCTTGGGTCTTTTCTTATGAGAAAAATGATGTATGAGGTTCCTTCTAGCCCATAAAGGCAATATGTTATGTGACCTGTTTCTCTGACCAGATTTAACCTTCTTGTTAGCTTGTGCTAACATGGAATCAGATTTTTTTTGCTAGGCTTATTCTTCTTGATTTGCTTTTTGCTGCAACTGGAAATTCAGTGGTTGGATGTCCCTGGTTACCACAAATATAACACAGATCTTTAATAGCATTAGAACTTTTATAAAATCCCAAACCAGCCTTTTCATTGTGAGTTCTTTAACCTAACTTATGAATAATTCTTAAATAATGTGTCCATCTATTAGCTCTTTCAAGATCAAGTTTCAATTTAGAAACTTCTTGACTCAATTGACTAACCTTTTCTTTTTCACAAAAGTATTCATGTTTAATCTTAGTCAATTCTGACTTAATTTTTTCTTGTTCCTCACTTTTGACCTTTTTTCCCTTTTCAGAAAGAGTCAGTTTCAAGATTTTAGATTTGAGGGTCAGGTTTGATGAATCAAGTCTGCTAATCTGTTCCTTAAAAGTGCAGTTTTCCTTTTTAACAGTGTTCTTACAAGTTTCTAGATTAATAAAATCAAAATTGGGACTTGTAAGATTGTTGAATAGGTCATCCCTATCAGAAATTAATTCTTAGAAATCATCAATTAGAGCACTCATTAAGGAAATAAGTTTTTTTTTAGAAAACAAATGCAACTTTTCTTTAAGTTCAAGTATACTTACCTCAGAAAAATCATCTTTTTCCTCCAAGTCTGAATCTCCAAGAGCCATGAGTGCTGTTTTATCAACTTCATCATCATTTGAGTCAGATCCCCAAGCTACAACTATTTCATATTCTTCCCTGTTTTTGGTTTTTACTTTCAATTCCTTTTTGGCCCTTTCCTTTCTCCATTCTATTTCCTAGATAGGATAATCCCTGATCTGATGATTAGTCTTACCACACTTAAAGCATCCATTTGGATTGTTATTGGACCATTTCTTGCTACCTATTCCTTTTTTCTTTTTGAAGATTTTTATGAAGTTCTTCGCTATAAAGGCAATTTTTTTTTCATCAAGTTCAATTTATTCATCACTGTTAGATGCCTTTAGAGCTAAGGTATCCTTAGGGGCTGCTAGCTCTTTAGTTCTATCAATTTCTATTTCATAAGTTCTCAGATTCCCTACTTGTTCATCTAGTGTCATACCTGTGAGATCCTTTTTTGCCTCCCTAATAGCAGTCACTTTAATATTCCATTTTGATTTTGGTAGCACCCTCAACACCTTTTCAACTTGTTCTTCAATAGTGATGACTTTTCCCAAAGAAGTCAACTCATTTGTCAAGGTAGTAAGCCTTGTCATCATTTCATGCAAGGTTTTATTCTCCTTCATCTTAAAAGTTCTGTATTCAGTAAAGAGAAGAACAATCCTAAATTTTCTTACCTAAGAGTTACCCTCATGTGCATCGATCAGTGCATCCCAGATTTTCTTAGCAGTAGTACGAGACTTTGTTGTATTCAGCCGATCCTAGTCCACAGACTAAGATGCTCTTAGCCTTATCATTTTTCTTTAATGCCACTAAGTCATCAGTGGTAAACTCACTTCTTACCTTCTTGACCTGTTTCTTCTAACTTCATTGGAATAGTAGGACCATCAGTGATCCTGTCCCATAACTCGTAGTCTTCTTCTTGAATGAATGTTTCCATCCTAGCTTTCCACCAAATGAAGTGAGAACCATCAAAGAGTGGAGGTCTAATAGTGGATTGACCTTCGCTGTGACCAGTAGGTGGTGCGAAATTCATCATAT
This sequence comes from Capsicum annuum, assembly GCF_002878395.1. Lineage (NCBI taxonomy): Eukaryota > Viridiplantae > Streptophyta > Magnoliopsida > Solanales > Solanaceae > Capsicum > Capsicum annuum. The sequence goes on from NC_061121.1 coordinate 32,720,411, forward strand.
TGATATTTTTCTTAGGTTCTAGCCCTTTTTGAGACAACCTCCCTATGATACCACTTGTTAGAGTACATGCCCTACTAATCAGTGAATTTAATGTAAGAGTTTCCTATCGATGAAATAGGTTTATTGACGTGTTCCATGGAAGCAATAAAACAAAAAGTAAAGAACATAATAATTTTTACGTGAAAAACACCCAGCTCAAAAAGGTGTAAAAAAACCACGACCTGCACCTCTACAGGATTTAACCCCAACTTCACTAAATAACTCTGAGCTTCTGCAACGACTGATTATAAAACTCTTGTAACCAATAAATAGGAATTATAAACTCTAATTCCTTTAACCCAACTGCTAGGAATTATAAACTCTAATTCCTAACTACATACATACCTCCCAAGGTATGCGTTCCCAAAGTCTCTGAGTTTTTTCCAACTCGAAGACTAGCTCCTAGTTCAGTTTATAACACACTGAAACAAATATTACATCAATATTTCAAAAATAATGAACAACTCTAAAAGTCAATGCTAAAACTCTTAGCTAGATTCTATACTTAGGACCAAGTTCTTCAATATGTTTCTTCAGTGATTGAGTGGCACTTTGCGAAGTCAATCTGTCGATTGTTCTTTTCTGCCTTTTATGTGAGTAGTTTATTCTGACTGATGCATCTTCAATTTAAGCACAACCCTTCAAAGAGTCATTCTTTATTTCAAACTCCCCCTTCAATTAGAACTTTCATTGCATAGAGTTCTATTTCAAGTGAGACTCCTTCTTCAATTCCAACTCTTGTCTCCTTAGTGTTGTAGTCAAACTCCAACTCTCCAAAGAGTCCTTCAAATTGTACATTTTGCATAGAATTCTTCAATTTTCAAAATCTTTCTCCTTCTACACATAGGACTCTTAAGGATATGCTCAGAAGTGAAACTCCTTCTTCACATAGGACTTCTTTTTCAGCTCAACTTGCTTTCCTTTATCATCAAGTGTTTGAATCAAATTCAACTTGTTCTATTCCCCACGTGATAACTAAGTTGAAGTTTCCAGTTGCACTGAATTAACTCATTCTGATTTTTAATTATTTATACCGTAGACTACACTCTTGAACTTGTCGGATCAGTGGAACACGTATATCAACTTGTTTCATTCATATTGTCATTCATCAAAACTTCAAGATTCCAACATATCCGTTTTGGGCCAAACTAGAAAAATTTTTCTCGGCAAGTCTCACACCATTAAGAATATCCCTACACGTTACATGTAGCTTCATTTTCTTTTTAGCTACCAATGTCGAACTTTGTCCACACATTAACCTTTCGTTCATTTTTATTTCTTTGTTGGCATGAACCTAGACTCTGATACCAACTTGTCATGACCCAAACCTATTGCGGGTGGCACCCACACTACTAATTTGGTAGGAGAACCATCTACCAAAAGTACAATATTTAAATCAACACTTAAAAGAACTAATAGAACTAATCCATCAATAATATATCAATTCTAAAGAAAAAAACATAAGTACAACTTAAGGCGGAATGTTGTACTTAACCAAAAACCATCCTTAGAACCCGCGATTTTTCTGTATCAACTACTAAAGATTGTCAAGAAGGGATCCAACCCCAAACACTAAAAAACGAAAAGTATAAGTCTAGAAATAACGACTCTGTCATCCAAGAAGGAGTCATGGTAGCCCAAAGCATGCTGCTCATCCTTGAATCCAAAGTCATCCACTGGAATCATAATTTAGGTCTTGTAGGAGCTGTTGAAATATGAGCTGCACTCACAAAATTATGGAGAGGTGTAGTATGACCACACATGAACACAATAGTGTCATTTGGCCAACCCAAGATGAGAATATGAACACTTAACTAAAATATAGTACAACTAGTTAATCTATGCTCAAAACTAACTTACACTTAACACATCAACACCAAATAAATAGTTTAGGATTAAACAAATAAGTCAACAAAATATCACCAAGGCATGTCTAGGCAAGTCAAGTCAAAACAAATTATACAAATTGTCAACCATATAAATATCTTCCCCATTTAACTCATGGAAACGTCAAACCCACCTAGCCCTCATACATACACGCTATGAGTAATACATTCACCCTCTATCCATGACCTACAGGGGGCAAATTTCGTCCATGTACTAAAAACCCCATCAATTTTATTTCACCAATAAACGATCCAATTCCCGAAATATTTCACATTAAACCATAAGGTAGGCAAAATCATATATAATATAAAATTATTTGCATTGACCACACCAAACAACACATACTAACAAGCCATACTACAAAGTAGTTATCATGCACATATATCACAAATTGGATTAAACTATAATATCATCACCTACCTCGAACAATCTTACATAACTCCTCTAAGCTAGAGCTTTTCCCTCCTGTGCAATTTTGTTTGCTCTTGGTCTAGAATACGCATATAAACACATAATTAATGAAATGACCAACCATATTGGGAATTATAACTCACACCCAACCCCTAAGGCCAGGTTCATCATAATGCTCTTCTTGTTCTAGGGCTTTTCTACCGTACTTCACCTAAAACTACCAATTTTATCTATAAATTTATGAATTAACAAAATGCAAGGGGAAATTAACTGTTAATAATCAAAACCCATTAACTTATTACTTAATTTTCTGCATTGCACCAGAAATCAACAAAAATTAGCCCTAAAACCCTCTCTGAACTTCATAATTTAGCAATTCTATGGCTTAATTATCAAGTACTAGTTAATGAAGATGAAATTCTTACCTTAATGAAGACAAAAGATGAAAATCTGAAGGAAATCCCCCCTGGCCCAAAAAGAATTTTAAAAAGTAACTTATTTTGGAGAAAAAAGTAAATAAACTGTGACTATCGTTGCTATAACGACAGAGTTGCTATAATGGCACCTACTGCTACAGTGATCATTGACTGAATTTGATCGTTGCTATAGAGAAAATTTCTCTGCTATAGCGATACTCACTATAGTAGCGTGCATGCCACTATAGCAGCATCGAAGGGATAGAATAGTCAGTTTCGTCCAAAAATTTCCATTCTTATAACACACCTTTACTTTGGGATATTCCAAATAATGCCCTTTACGTTATGCTTAATTTTGGGAGTTCTATTCACTCAAATTCAATTTCGTAAATTTCTACATGGTCTTTATTATCTTAGCTAACGAGAAATTAAATCAAACACCTCCAAAATTTTCCAAATTATTCCAGAATTTTTCTAGACTATACCTAACTTTATTTTCACTCAAAACTAGTCTAACCTAGTAAAAATTCTAACAGAGAATTTTCAATGGAAGATTTATATATAACGACATAATTGGTCATTACATGATCCTTCAAAGTTAGATTAGTGGAAGGTCAAAGATTCTCGGGTGATGACATAAATTTTAGGGTCAATTGGCTGCAAAATCTATGTGGTTTATTTATAAAATGTTTACAATCAAAATAATAGCACTAGGTGCTTTCAGCTAGAGCATGAAATTGCTAATTACTCTCAAGGAGGTCTCTCTGTTTAAGATTTTTTTTTTTGAATTCCATAATTTATGAAATGACTTTTTGATATTATTTATTCTAAAATATGATTTGAATCTCTCTTTGTAATTCAAGTAGTTAATGATCAAAGCAAGAGAGATCAATTTTTTGATGAAATTGAGATCAAAATTTGAGAGTGTTAGCTCTAACTTGATGAATTTGACCCTTTCCCTCCTTGGATATTTGTTAGGGAATTACTTTGTGGAGACCAACGTCTTCTCACACAAATGCTTTCAAATAGATAAACATTAACACTATTGCATTTTCTGCTCAAGAAAAATATAAGGCCTAGTGTGTAGAGCTTGATGCTATAATTGTAAATAATATGGTAATATTTCAAGTAGTTGTGGTAAAATTTTTGATGATAATTGTAAATAACACGGGCATATAATCAACGAGTGTCCCACATATTCTCAAAATTATAGGGCCAATGTCTTTCAAGCTGAGATAAATGGTCCCAATTCTAATAAATCATATTCAATAGGAAATAACAACCAATTTGCTACTTCAACAAGGGGACAAGTTCTTACTCTTGAAATGGTATAACAAATTATTGTATCATCCTTTTTAGCTTTGGAGCTACAAGGTAATGATATTACATTTAATTTTTGGCTTGTTGATTCTGGTGCTTCCAATCATATGAAAAACTTAAATAATGTGCTAAAAATATATCCATGAGTATCATGGTTCCTCTCAAATTCAGGTTGTAAATGGTAGTAATTTACCTATTACCAAGATTGAGATATTACTCAAACTTTCAAGAATAGTTTTGTATCACCAAAGCTCTCTGCTACTTTTATTTCAGTCGGTCAACTGGTGGATACTAATTGTGATGTGAATTTTTCTTATAATAGTGTATAGGATCAGGTGTTGGGAACGATAATCATGAAGAGGCCTAAAGTTGAATGATTATTTCCTATACACTTTTTCACTCCTCGTGTTCTATTTTCTGTTTGTACTTCTACAACTAGTAAGATTGAGGTTTGGCATTAGTGTCTTTGACATCGAATTTCTATTGTGTTGTTTTATTTATCAAATTATGGTTTATTAAGAAATAAAAATCAATTTTCAGATGCTTCCTTTGATTGTTCTACTTATTGTCATGCCCTATTTTTTACCATGTTAAACAAAATATGACTTAGGACTCTAAAAGAATTGAATTTTTTACAGAGTCGCCATCTAATTTTTAAGGAAAATAAGGAAACTTATTTATTTGTTAATACGTGTGACTTATGTTTTAGTCTTCAAAAACCAACTGAGACTCTAGGTAAGGGTTCAAAGTATCCCGAAGGAAAGGGTTAGGCACCTTTCAGGATCCATAAATATGGTACCCGAGTAGACTAAATTTATCAAAGAGGGAGGAGGTAAAAATGATTCCTAAAAAATATAAATGTTTAAAAAAATGTGAAAGGAATATGTGTATGTAAGTATATAAATAAACTTATTGTTATGAAAATATGTAAAATATATATATAAAAATATACAGATTTCATGTGAAAAGAAAAAGTATTTGTGACGTATGAAAGGAAAAGTATCTTTTATGTACTATAAAAAGAAAAACTATTTTGCAAGTTTTTACTTGAAAAGAAAAGGTTACACAATATTTATGATGTGAATGTGCGAATAATTGATTAATTAAATTTTTTGGTGTAATATTGACAGCCTAAATTTGCCTAAACATGTTCTATGTAAGTAAATAAGAATGTCCCGCCCGACACCCCAAAAGTAAAGTTTTAGCTATATTCGTATTTTGTGTACGATCATACAAACGAGAAATAAAAGACAAACATAAAGCTCGGGGCTCACTTTTCGAGTAGCACCTTGAAATATGTTACCAAGAATATTTACAAATATTTGATGGAAGTAAAATAAATAAACAATTATTAAATAAATGAAATCATGTGTACACATACGTATATGCAAATGTATATTTAAAAAATAGAATTTTACTATGACATGGGCTTGGATTATGTTTTAGACATGCCATGGCTACGAACCGTCCTAAATTGCCTTGCCAAGATACAAATCGTAAAACCCCTTATGTTGTTGTGATTTTGTGAAAGTTTCGTCATCACCCAATTTTATTTATTTTATTATGTATTTATATACGTAATGTCCGTCTTTTATTTGTGGAGGCCTCAAAAATCGACGGAGAATTTCTTCATCGGCCAAGTATCGGTACTTGATATAAAATAATAAATTTGAAAAAATAAAGCCCGTCTTTTGTAATGGTATGACCTCAAAAATCTGACGGAAAGATATTGTCATCGACCAAGTATTTATTTTGATGTAAAATAGATAAAATTGAAAAATAAAAATCTATTTTTTGTAATGGGATGACCTGAAATATCCAACGGAGAGATAATATCATTGGCCGAGTATTTGTTTTGATGTAAAATAGATAAAATTAGAAAATAAAAATTCGTCTTTTATAATGAGATTACCTCAAATATCCGACGGAGAGATAATGTCATTGGTTGAGTATTTATTTTGATGTAAAATAGATAAAATTGAAAAATAAAAATCCATCTTTTGTAATGGGATGACCTTAAATATCCGACGGAGAGATAATGTCATTAACCGAATTTAATTATTCTTGTTAATTATCAATGCAAAAGCAATAAATACAAAATTATCTAAAACAATCACAAAATAGGATCAAAAGTGAATCAAATCCAAATAACAAAAAATTATCAAAATTTCAAAAAAATTCGTAGAACCACATCATACCCATGCTCTAACTGCTTAATAGCAGAAAATAATAGCAACCAGTAGCAAAATAAAGAGATAATAAGCGAGTGTAAGAAACTAATGAGTAGGGACCAACAAAAGTCTAACAAAATAATGTATTAAAAATAATAGCATACCAGTAACAATGGTGAATCAACTAAATAACACAGTGCAAAAATCAACATAGTATCCCTAAGAGGAAGAAATTCACCGGGAATAAGCCTGGACAACCAATAAGTCATCGAAAAATATAGGATCTAACCAATTCGTACAATAACGTAACAGCATAAAAAAAATCAGAAACTCCATTCAATAGGAACAACACAAAAACCAGTAGAGAAAGTGGTGTTGCTTCCACGACCTTCGCTGGATCAACACCGGAGTGACAATAATCCGGCCAAATCTGACTATATATAGTTGATACATTTAAAGAAAAGATTAAATAAGAGTGAAAAAGGAATGAGAGATGAGGGCAGGCACATTGGCTGCTGTGTTCTCCAGCGGAGTTTCGCCGGAGAATGAGTAGCGACAGTGGGTTGTTGGTTCACTATTTCGCTAGCGAACTTGGAGGTAGACACATTCGAAAAGGCCATGGTGTATAGAAGGATAAACAAAAGGTGTGGGGTGGTCTAAAAAATGGTGTTTTCCAGCGAGAGATGTGGCTGAAATAGTGGTGATCGACGATTGAGTTTAGAGAGAGAAGAAGAGAGAAGAGAGAGGGAAAAGGGGATGGGCTGCGGCTGCTCCAGTGGTTCACCATCTGTGGTGAAAAGTATTGTGGTGGTGGCCGGATCCTGTTCGTCGGATCTCCGACAGTGACGATTGTGAAGATACAGAGAGAGAGAGGAGCACATGTGTGTATTTTTGGGTGTGTGTTTTTTGTGTGTTTAAAAATTTGATGGTGTGTGGGTGTGAGGTGTATTTTTGTGTTTATTTTTTTAGAGATAAAGTGGATAGAAAGAAATAAATGGGTGTATATTTTGAGAGAAATGAAGAATGAAAATGGGTGTCTCAACTTTCTTCCAATCCCTCTCTATTTGTAATAAATGTTGGCACCCTTTATTATCCAAAGGATAAAAATGTATCCCTACTTTTCATTAATAGCACCCCCTTTGGTCCTTAGGGTATTGATCAAAGGATTTTCATTCTTTGATCAACAGATAAAGTTATTGTCCAAAGAGTAATGCCATTGTCAGATGTGATAAGACATTATGTGTAATCGTTATCGGATATGACAAGACATTATTGTGTGGCATTATCGAGTGCGACAAGACATCGAATTATTATACTGTGTAAAATTAATGTATCCGACTTAGCATTTGCGGACTATAAAATGTAGAGATTGATATGTAATTAAAAAAATTTAAAGAAAATTGAAAATGTAATTAACTTTTAAAAAGGTAATCGATTTGAAAATATTGTAAAAAATGTGACATTATGTTGTGCACGTGTACAAATGATTATAAAATATTAAAAACGATAATGAATTGATAAAAATCCTAATATAAGGAGAATTATTAATAAATTATGATAAGTAAAAATACGACAACAAATTGATAAAAATCTTAAAGTAAGGATAATTATCAATAATCTGTCAATAATTGTAAAAAAGATGTAAAAATTATATTTTGTGTTCTTTAATGATCAACAAGCCCAAAGACGTTAATTTTAAGCACAGAGAGCCAAAATTGGGTGTCAACACTTGTAAATTAGGCAAAATTAAAACTCTTTCTTTTCCTAATTTTGATAGTCGTGCTACAAAGTACTTTAATGTCATTCATAGTGAAGTTTGAGACATTTCACCAATTTTTGCTCATTTAAATGCTTTGTGAATTCATAGATGATTATAATTGATTTACATGGGTGTATTTTCTTCGATCCAAATCTGAGGTGTTTTCCATGTTCAATAAAAAATTTTCTAACACTAAGACTCAATTTTCCACATCACTCAAAATCTTAAGATCTGATTCTGATGGAGAATGTATGTATCATGAATTCATTATGTTCTTCTTGAGAGAGGAATCATCTCACAACGCTTTTGTCCATATACGCCACAACAAAGTGGAGATACTGAGCATAAAATTTATCATCTTTTACATTTCACTCGTACTTTATTGATTGAATCATCTATTTCATCTAAATATTGGATGGAAGCTTTGTCTAATGCTGTCAATTTGATAAACAGACTTCCATTTAATGTGTTAAATTTTGAGCCTCCATATTATCACCTTTATAAAAACCATCCTAGCTATCATAGTTTTCAATATTTGGCTTTGTTTGTTTTCTGCACCTTCCTCCTTCTCAATGCAATAAATTATTTGTTCGGTCTACTAAATGTGCTTTTATGGATCGTAGTACTACTCATAAAGATATTATTGTCTATGATCTAAGTTCTAACAAATTTCATGTTTCTAGAAATGCTATTTTCTTTGAGAATCGATATTTCTTTCCTATTCATGTTGAATTATTTTCTGATTCTACTCTTCTTCCAACTTTTAAGGATTGTTCATCTTCTTTTATATGGTTTAAACTTGAATTTGTGTATGAATGATGTCAACCAATTTTAACCCATTTTGAAATAGATCCCTCAACTGAGACTACTCCATAGGTAGAATCTGAGATTTTTTTAAGGCCTGCTCCTCCTTAGTCTCCTCGATGGTCTACCAGAGTATCTTATACTTCTAACTGGTATGGGTTTGATTCTACTTTATCACCATCTCTATTTCAACGGGTTACTCACATGTCTCCAAGCTTTAATGTTGGTAGAAAGCAATAGAGGAAGAACTTTTGGATCTTAAAGAAAATAGTACATGCGATATTATTCCATGTTCTTCATATGTCCGTCTAGTTTGATATAAATAAGTCTGTTTAGTTAAACTTTATTTGATGGAACCCTTGATCAGTATAAAACTAGATTTATGGTCCTTGGCAACAAAAATAAGTATGTTGTAGACTATGAGAAGACTTTTGCACTGGTAGAAAAAATGACTATTGTCATGACTCGAACCGAGGCCTTGGCCGCGACGGGCATCCTGAACCATGGAGTCTCGAGAGACTCCTTAGAATGTAATAATAAGCATAACTCATACAAAATAAGAGTGCGGAAGATAAACTGAAAACATGAGAACTCTAAAACCAAACTTAATATTTCATGATAGCAACCCATAAGGAAACCAAATCCATCCAAACCAATCTACGAAGCCTCTACTGAACTGAAATACAAGTCTATCTAGACTGGGACAAGGCCCCCAATCGGACCATAAAACTGATAGAAACTATATAAGGATAACATGTCTTCCAAAGCAAGGGAAGCTCACTAATTTTGGAGTTCACGAAGTAATCTATAGCCGAGCTGGACCACAAAAATTTTCCTCAGAACCTACATTATGAGACAATGCAGCCTCCATATAGGACGGTCAATACTTGGAATGAATCGGTATGTAGAACAATTCAAAAGAAGTATAATTCATATAACATGATCAAAAGCATTATGAAAACAATTTAACATAATAGAAACCAAACACATGGGCATGCTTTAAAGAACTTCAAAACATTCAAGTAAATACATGAACTCAAGTCTTGACTTTAGTTTTGAGCTAGATGGTACACCTTACATACATTCAATCCCATGGGCTATATGGAATCCACCCTTAACTCGGCGGCTAAGCCCCCAATCCAAGTTTGCCGCGAGAATTGGAGTTTTCATAAATCGGTATATCCCTCATATGAGTATACCACTAGAATCCCCCCATATAAGATTTCCCAATTATCCTCCCATGAAGGATAATATATCATAAATCCCGCGTCGGCAAAACATGTTTTCTAGCAAAGAGCTCTTACACTCAAATTCCTTCTTAGGGTAACCATCTAACTCTATTTAAGCCCAATTTTAATACTTTAAAACCATGCTCCTTTCTTATAAAGAAATTCATTTTTATTCTGTTAAGGGCATATCATAACAGGGTATCATCATACCCAGACTTGCAAGTCATTCAATATCATACCACATCATAACCCTTCTCATTCAAAAACATGTAAATGAACACAAAAAGATTTAAACATCATATGAGAGTTCTTATTTCAAAAGCATGTGCAACTTATGCATAAACACTCTTTTTTTCAAGACTTTAACACATGGTGGTCAATTCTTTCATTAATCACATGCAGTTTCTTCATTAGGACAAAAAAGCCTTTTTATCATGGGAAACACCCTTTTGAAAACATGCATAACAACAATGCAAAATGGTTAAAGAGGCATTTAAACTCAAAGATCATCATCATTCATAAAACAACCCCAACACTTGTCACTCTTAAACCTTACAATTAAAAAAGAGGGTTTACAATTCATGTTCTCAAACCCAACTCACAATTAATAATATATTAAGACCATAATTTATTCATAGAAAAAGGGAATTCCACAACTTATTCTCAAAATCACCTTTTGAAACTCATCTCATATATGCAAAAGATTTTAATTCATGCTCTTAAGTTGTTTCTCGAAATCGTACATAGACACATACATAATTATCATTTGAAATCCTTAAAGAAAACATAATTTAGCCCATGATATTTAGAATAGTTCTATACACCTTGAATTTGAGAAGTCGTAGCATAAAATTCGACCTTGAAGTTGAAGATCCTCAAACTCTAGGTAGTTTCTCTTCTTTTGATTTAGGGATGATAATTAGGGATTTTTAAAAGTGAAATTATGTATGCTAAGACCTTAATTTCATCCATATATGATTAAGAACGGTTATAGGGTGTGAAAAGACCTCAACTCTCTTTAAATAACATAAAACGAAGCAACTTATGACGCTTGATTTTTGCCATGCGGCGCATGACCAAAGACAACCACAAGGTTGGTGGCGCATGGCCAAATATATCCTCAAGGTTGCTGGCGCATGGCCAAAACCAACCTGAGGCAGTGAGCATTTGCTTTCCCTTTGCAGGGCGGAGCCTTAGTGGAGGGTCCCTCTTGCGACGCCAAGCCATTTTCCACACCCAAAAGCACCCCAACGCATCCCATAACATCTAAAAAGGTTTACCATCGATATAGGGGTCCTAAAGTCCATCTTTAAGGCATTACTTGAGTGTTGAAAACATGGGGTGTTACATTGTCTCCCTATTAGGACCATTCATCCTCAAATAATGGGTAAAAAATTATTGAAGCGGTAGAAGTATAGAATAAAGGACGCACCCTTACTTTAGGAATTTTCCCTCAACATAACTTACATGGTCATTCAATAGGAGCTTGATGAAATCACCAAGTGAATCATATAATGTAAGCACGAAGTGTGAGATAATGAGAATTGACATAGGGGTGACCTTGAACATGATTTCAATGGATCCTAATCCTCACAACATAAGGTATGAGTTTATTTGGTGGACATGGGTCTTGATTTAAATTGACACTAAACTTGAGATAAGATTTCGCGGAACATAGGAATAGAGGTATTCTTAATCTTACATGATCTGAGCTATAGACTTTTACACTTAGAGACACTACTCAACTATGCCCCAAACAATAAATAACGTACTTCATCATTTACAGCTTACAATTCTCCCATAACATACCTAACCACAAGAGTTTGAGTCCTATTGTATAGTACTTCTATGATAATGCCTAAAACGGAGTTAAAAGGTGCTAATTTAAGCTATGGGGCCCTATGCTCTGCATCTCATTAAGAATATCACTTCAACTTATTACTATAATCCAACAATCTCAGGTCTTAGTTCAAGGAGTACTAACCACATAGCATATTGGTTTATGTTTTCATCAATCACAACATTCAAGCCTATCTTTACTACACCCACTTTATGGATCTCCCTACTAAAAATCAGAAACTTTACTTATCCTCACAAAGATTTTTATCATATATCCACTTCCTAATTATTTCACGTAATGAAAGTTGATCCCATTCTTTCCTCTTCAACTATAACCTTAGCTCGAGTAGTCACACAAAATTTTAATGCCATAACAAACATTTACTCTCTCATCTAAAATGTTACTACGCTTTCATAACTACTATCACACTAACATTCGGAGGGTCATTAAGGGACCCGAGCATAAGCATCATGAATGTGAGTGACACTATTCTATTATAACTTATACTAGTTGTTCTACTCAAAGTGGGGCATGAGATGTAAGTTATGAACAATAGGTACAAAATGCTCCATATATCAGATGTCTAAATCATAGATGGATAGTCGTTCAGTCATAAACATAACACAATATGAGTTTTAAGGACTGAGCATAGTGAGAAACATGATCGCATATATCATGAGCTGCATAGCATAAAAATGGAATTCACGTAGTCAACGATATAGACAAGGATTTCTACTTGGAGCTATTTCTTCTCATTTTCAAAGCTGAGGTAGTCATGAGTTTGCTTAAACTTTATCACTTTGGGCTATGACATGAAAAATTAAATACTTGAAAAATTGGATCACTATGACATAATTTCTTCTAGTTTAGAGTTCGGAACATTACATAAGTCACATAGATAACTTGGACCTTAGGCATAGGCATGACTTGAATATATAAGACATTAATAGATGTCCCTTAAAATTAAAGAAAGAGGTGTTGTCTTGAATACAAATAGATTTATCGTGACCCTTTCCTGAAATTCACACCACGAGAAAATTCATGAACTATCTTAATTCATCATCTCCCCCTTAGATCAAAGTCACAATCCTAAACTTGCGAACAAATCCCCTCAATAATTTTAATATAAAGACACTAAATTCTTTATAGGACATCCCCTTCAGGGATACTAATCATAACTTCCTCCAACCCCTAAAGGCATCAACGTATGACTAACATTATCATGGGCATGGACATCCATGCTTCTAAACACTTAACACTCCATCTTCAACTCTTTGGAATACTAGCATTACACCTCTAATATAATAACCTCATAACTTAACAAAACTTTTAAAACTACACAAAGGATTCACATAGTCTATCTATTTCTCCCTCAATTCAACTCTACATAATACCATATAACAATTCCCTAGATTTCTCCATACTAAGAAGCTTGTGAACATAGACTAGATGTACATGATACTCATAACTCAAAATCGAGTACACTGTATTCTTATAACTTAAGGATCCTATCCATCTAATAATTTATCCAACATTTCTACTTCAATACTAGACCTCATGCATATATCAAAATTACACACTCCAACATTTTATAAGTCATCAAACTTAGATCTTTCACACATCACATCAAGCCTACTAACTCATTCCCATAAAACATGCATCATTAATCTTAAGCTACTATTTTACCACCATACTCCACATCTAAAGTTTAATCCTATAGTCTAGCATTAATTATGTACCACCGATGAAGCATACCACATACTATACTAGTCTATCAAATTGGGAATTTAACCCAAATACCTCATTTCACTTAACTATGACCTACAATCACATACCCTCTATGACATTACTACTACACCTCAAAATCTACTACATGTCTTCTCACATGCTATACTAGCTTACAACTACCAGAGACAAGAAAATCAAGGGGGTAAAGTCTCATAATAAGGTTAGTCGATCTTAATCTTATACTATAACCCATTACTATCTATTAGTCTATTTTACCTTCTCACATCATATCTACTTACCCATGCATATATTTAGACTACTTTTAAAATCCCATAAACACCACCCCAAGTTAGTCTATACTTATAACTTATTGTCTAATCTACCTTTTTTCCATTCACAGCCTATAAATGATTTTCTTACTATAACAACCATGTAGTTTGAGCTTCTCACCTATTTCCAATAGATTCTAATCATCATAACTAATCACATCCTCTTCTAAATACTATAAATCTTTAAGTCGTGCTACAACTTTAGCCAATCATAATGAAAGGGCATACCACCCTCTACTCAAAGGTTACACAACTATAACTTTCTTTACTCAAAAGTTACCTTCACTCTAACTTCCAACCTTATGGTTTCATATCACTAACTTTAGGAACATCTTACTACTAATAGGTGATGATACCTTAACATATACTACTACTCTGGTGGAAATACTATTCCAGCCAGGGTATCAGTTAGGGTTGTGAAAAGCTTGGTATCAGAGCATGGTTCAGGGTTCCAATGTGTCTACAAACCCGTGTAGAGTAGAATCTTTTTTTAGGTGTATAGCACACCACACTTATAAGGGGGAAGCTATGAGGCATTTATTAGATGTTTCCCATTCTTTCATACTCTAAATCATGTCATTGTGTTGTCCATATGGTTATCCAAATTTCTTCTTTACTCTGATTATATTAGTTATGTCTCATTATTGAGTCAATTTAATCACAAAAGCTTAGAGTCTAAGAGATGTGGTCCTTTCTAATTGAGTCATAAAAGGTTATGATACAGAAAAAATACTTGAGAGGAGTCCGTTAGTGCTTCAAAGTATGTGGATTCCAGTATGGACCCCCATCTACATCAACTATGTGTCTGAGCCTGTGGTAAGAAGTGCATTCAGTCTCTTTCAGAATATTTATTATAGATGTCATGCTTAAGGGTAGAGATATATGGAAGAATATTGGCGACAAGCATCCAAACCATGGAGGCCTGAGAGGCCACTTAACATGTAATCATAAGCATATCTCATACGAAATAACAGTGCAAAATATAAAATGAAAACATGAGAACTCTAAACCAAACTTAATATTTCATGACAACAACCCATAAGGAACCCAAATCTAATCCAAACCAATCTATGAAGCCTTTACTGAACTTGTCACAACCCAATTTCCGAGTCATTATGGCACCTACCATAACCCAATAGTAGGTAAGCCAACACCATAACCCGAATCTAATACAATGGGTTACCTTGGTAGGAACGTCCAACATAGGCCCTATATGGGAACATAATATAACAACGACATTCCACAAAGAAACAACTAACATTCGAATACCAATCCCATGCTTGATAATATTAGTACAAGAGCATCTCTACCTTCGATAATAGAAATTACAACTCAAAGTCTAATAGTCTTAATTAGTCATATACATTCGTCTCGAATATAAAAGACTGAATAAGGATAGAAGGGAAAAAGGGAAACTCAAAATCCAAGAGCTCACCCTGTCTCCTGATGATCAACACCGCATGATCTCAACTCAACGGCGGCAACTAGAACTTAGGTCTGCACAAAAAAGTATAGAAGTGTAGTATAAGTACCAAAACAGAGGTACTCAATAGGCATCATCGACTGACTAAGCTAAATTATTTTATAAGGATGATATAAAGTAAGACAATAACTTAAAGTCAAGGTACATAATCAAACCTGAATCTTTTTTGGTATCACTGTCTAAATAACTAATCAACTAGATCAATAGTATGACATCCCATATCCACATATACCATAACCTTCATACAACATGAGTAATCATTTTGGAAGTGTAAATCCACATATATATAATAACAATTATGTAATTACCATAATAAAAAAAACTTCCATCATTAGAGTATTAAGCAAAAGAACATACCACGACATCCCATACTGTCGAAAAGTACACTCACGGAAAATAAAAAAAGAACTCTTCATGGCATCCCATACCACTAGAGAGTACACTAAAAGATCAATTCATCAACATATCAAGGAACAACTACACAAGCAACTCACCAAAGTTGCGGGTTGTACATTCCCTCTATGGACTCTTACTGAGGTCTACAATCATCATCAATACCGCAATTTGACACAACGAAGTTGATATCACCATAACATAGTTATAGTTATTTAATACCTAACTCATTATTTAATCCATGCCTAGTCTATATTAGTTATCTTCCATTTTCATAATCCACTAGTTTGCAAGTATTATAGTTTGCTAGTCATTAAATAAGGAAAAGGTCCAAGTTACCAACACTATTATTTATTCACCCATCACAAAGCCATCTTATAGTTAGCGTCCTAATTATATAATTCATCAATTAACCCTCCACGGCATCACATACTAGATGTCAACTTAACTAGTCATCATACAATACTAGGTCTATTATCATTGAGCATGTTACAACCTAAAGAACTAGTTTCCATATTTTAGCTAAGTAAGGTCCACCAACTAGTTCACTAGGCTTCTAACCTACAAATCATAGTCATTTATTAGAGACAACTAGTTATCACATAAGCCACTTTACTAGGCAAAATTCCATAACATAAAAAATTATCCAAATCAAGTAGATTTACTAGGTGAGCCCTTGGTTCTACACAAGATTACATATATTAATTAGCCTTAACCCAATACTTTTCATGTTATACTTCTAGTTACTAATTAGAGTTAACAAGGGTCACACCTCTTAACTAGTGATTAATGACAAGAATGAATAACAATTTACCAAGGAAGACATCATGTCCTAAGCGCACAACCGGGTTTAGTCACACACGACATAATCTCACAGACATCCATGTAGTCATATATACTTACCACACATAACATCATCATAATATCTTTACCTCCTCCGAATTCACCAGGCATCATCATATCATCATTACCTTTTTTGAATTCATCGAGCATCACCATAACATTATTATATTCTCTGGATTCACTAGGCATCATCATAATATCAATAAATCCTCTGGATTGACCGGGCATTATCATAACATCATTATATCCTCCGGATTGACTAGGCATCATTCTAACATCATTGTATCCTCCTAATTCACCGGGCATCATTATTACACTATTATATCCTCCAAATTCATCGAGCATCATCATAACATCATTATATCCTCTAGATTTACCGAGCATCATCATAACATCATTATATCCTATGGATTCACCGAGCATCATCATAACATTATTATATCCTATGGATTTACCGGGAATAATCATAACATCATTATATCCTTTGGATTCACCGAGAATTATCATAACATCAATATATCCTTCGGATTCACTGGGAATCATCATATAATCATTACCTCTTTGGATTCACTAGGCATCCTCATAACATTAACACATCCTCCAAGAAATGATATACATATATAGTCAAATCACCAAACACATACTACCCACAGTGATTGAGTATAAGTGATGTAAGGTAACACATACCATCATACTTTACTATTAATCATCACTACATAATATAAGTATATGCATGATCATGAGTATCTTAATGATATATACAATCATCACTTTATCCAAGGTTAACATATTTATTACCAAGTCAGTCATAAGTAAAGTGCATGCTCTCTAGATGCCTCTTTTACTCCCACTTTTCACAATACTAACCCAAATGAAAATCTTTCACATAAATATTAGCTTAATCATTATGCTTGGGTCATAGAAAGAGTGGTAACATAATTAGAGGTTCACTTGGTGAACTTATCAATAAGCCAAGTGATAGCATAACCATAGGCTCTATTTACAAGACTTTCCAAGGCTATCCATATCATGAAAACATGATAATCAATCAAGTATACACATTATCCAATCGTCCACCACATATATAACCGACAACCGGGTTTAACCATTATAACCTCAATAAAGTAAATTCGACATTCATCAGGTATGTAAGTCATTAAGGAATTACTTAGTTCAAGCTTAAGGCGGGTCGAGTCCCACTCCTAAATCCCAATACTGCCAAATTCACTTCTACAAGACTAACTTCTACCCAGAATTAGGCTAGGTTATCTAAATTACACCATAAGGGCTTATCAATCCTTACTAGGCCTATAAGGGAAAATATTCTTCAAGTATCCTTTCTAAGTCACCCAAAATACTAAGGCCAATTCATAACTAGTCATATCTAGGTCAACATACTTTTAAGGTTAGTCAACAACATCATTCTCCTCTACTAGAACAACTAAAGTATTCTCATAGTATTCATGAGACTACAAGTAGAACTATCCAAGGTTCTAGGCTATAGTCAAGAATCAAATTTTATAAGTTTAAAAGCCTACGAGGATTAACTAATCTCAAGTATCATCATTCACCTATTTACCATATTAGAACCCACCCAATCTCATAAGATATCAAAATTATACTACAATCATGATCAATCTAACTATGAGTAAGCCTAACCTATAGCTAGTCACTAATGACTTGGGGTAGCTATGGAGAAGCTCGATCATCAAAAATAAGCAAGAATGCAGACAATGACCTGAAGGGTCATTACTACATCCAGTACTAAAGAACTTTTATCCCCAAAAGTTAAAGATGAAGAAAATACCTGAAGTCTCAAACAAATAAGGATACTGGGCCCACATCTCACTCTCAATTTCCCAAGTAGCCTCCTCTACTGGGTGGTGCCTCTACAGAACCTTGACTACCAGAATCTCTCTATAACGTAGTCGCCTTATATCACTAGTCAAAATAAGCACGGGCTCTTTCATAAAGGTCAATTGCTCATCGAACTGGGCTGATTCCCATCTAAGCACATGAGAAGGATCTAAAATATACTTCTGAAACATAGAGACATGAAAAACTGAATGAACAATGGCAAAGTCTGTAGGTAAAGGAAACTCATAGGCCACCTCACCCACTACACGGAGGATTTTAAAAGGACCAATATAGCGAGGGCTATTCTTACCCTTTATCCCAAATCTTATCACACCTCTTATAGGTGAAACACAAAGTAACACCCGATCATAATTTCCAAATCTTAAGGCACGAAGTCTATGGTCAGTATAGGCTTTCTATCTACTTTGTGCTACTTTTAGCGTACCGTGAATCATCCTGAATCTATCCCATGAGTCCTAAAGCAAATCGGTAACATAGGATCTAACCTCAAAAGTCTCAAACCATCCTATAGAAAAATGATATCTCCTCTCATACAAATTCTCATAAGGTGCCATCTCAATACTCGAATGGTAACTATTGTTGTAGGCAAACTATGCCAATGCTAAGTATTGATCCCACTATCCTCTAAAGTCTATAATTCAAGCTCAAAGCATATCCTTAAGCACTTGAATAGTCTGCTCGGACTGACCATCCATCTGTGGATGAAAGGCTGTACTCAAATCCACTCGAGTACCTAACTTCTCCTGAAATGCTCTTTAAAACTGTGAAGTAAATACAGAACCACGATCTTATATGATAGACATAGGGTCCCCATGCAAATAAACTATCACTTAAACATAAATTTGGGCCAACCCCTCATCACTAAAGGTCATCTAAAAAGGAAGAAAATATGGAGACTTGGTCAAACGATCCATAATAACCCAAATACCATTGTGATCATGGGAAGTATGAGTCAAAACACTAATAAGTTGATGGTAACCCTTTCCCATTTCTACTCGAGAATGGGTAACCTCTGAATCAAACCGCTTGGACGCTGATGCTTGGCCTTAACCTGCTGACAATATAGGGAATGGGCTACCAGGTCTACCAAATCTCTGTTCATACCATCCCACCAATTAAGCTACCTCAAATCTCTAAACAACTTAGCTGTACCAGGTTGAATAGAATATCTAGAGTTGTGGGCCTCATACAGAATTGACTAAATTAAGTCATCAAGTCAGGGAACACAAAGACAACCCAAAAACCTCAAGATACCCTTAAAATCTATGGTGTGTCTCCCAGATTTACCACTCATCATCTGATCATGGAGAAGAATGTAATACCCCAAAAATCCAAACCTATATTAGAACTATGTTTCAAGATCATGCATAGTACATTATAGTTATTTGGTAGTTTTATGAGTGACTTTGATGTATATTAAGGACTCAAATAACTCCCAGCTATTTGACGAATCAAAATAGTCCTTACAGATTGAGATTTTAAGAAGAATATTACTTTAGTCAACTTCAAATGAGCATATCCCTATACTCAGAATTTTTCAGCTCAAGACCCTCCAAATTAGAGAAAATTTAATTATCTTTCCAACGATACCAATTTTTCCTTAATCCAATACTTGGGTGAGAAGTTATGGCACTTTTAGTAAAAAATAATAGCCCAACACGGTAATGCCGTGTCGCGGTGTTAGCCAAAATCACGTTCATTCTTTTCCAGTGGACCATTGCGATAACACCGTGTCGTGCCAAGGATAAATTCATGTTCAGTGAGGTACCACAATGGAGCCACGTCGCGCTAAGGTTCCAGTTCGGTATTGTCCTTTTCTAGTGGCGCAACGAGATAATGTTGTGTCATGCCGTTGGAAAAAATAGGGATTATCCTTTTCCATTCGCCCGACATGATAAGCACCGCATTATGCCGGTATGTAAAATCAGGATTTCCCGTCCGCAACTTAATTTTCTAGGGACCATTTGGTCAATTCCAGAGCCCCAAATTCGTCTAAAACATGTAATTACAACCATAAAGGGGCATTATGTTCCCTATTACTGACAAATTCTCTTCAAGAAATTAATCATCTCTTAAGAACAAAACCCTAGCCTTCAAGATTCAAGATCAAGTCTCAAGAAAAACCCCAAGAACTCTTACAAATTCATCAACCCAGGTATGTTAAATGTTCATTCTTGGGTCCCTTCCACCCATAGAGTCCAAGTATCCAATTTTAAATTCAAAGTTGTGATCTTTACAAGTAATTGTGATTTTAATCGTGAATTTCCATGAATTAAAACTCTATACCATGTTTACATGAAATTGATGTTGTTATCAAATGACATACATTTGAATAATGTTAATTGCTAATTTAAACCATAATTAGTGATATTGATGTTGAAATCATGCTATTTCCAAAAGCTTTAAACTATTTTCATGCTTAGCTTAAACTATGAATATCAAGTGTTTGATGAATGCCTACAAGGATGAATTTTGAATAAATACTTTCATATTATGTCCCTAAAATTTTAGTACTATTTTTCTATTATTTCTATAGAGTCTTGGGGGTTATGAATACCCAAAAACATAGCTGTTTACTTCGTCTCAGTATCTTCAGAATAGTTTCAGACATGTTAGGAACAGTATCCATTTAGTCAATTATCATGATCAGTTAAACTTAAAATAGTTCAGTATTTTGAGTCAGTTCAGTTGGGAATAGGATTTAGCATCGAGTGAGTGCAGGGATGGAATCTTCCCCATTAGATAGGCAAAGTCGTTAGTAGAAGTCCCTGTACTCCAGAACAATGTAGCCAGTGTAGGATTTGATAAGTCACCCATTAGTTCAAACTTGACTACCTCTCAGGGTTTACGTGTCAGTTTAGGCTTGACACCCTTAGTCATTCAGGAAAGTACATCAGTGGATCCATATAGCCAGTGTTAGTACTCATGGCATGGCACTGACACTCTTCTAATTGGGGTAACAGGTTAGACCTTAAATTGCTTATTGGGGAATATCGGTTAGATGATAGCACCCACAGTCTCAGTTCAGTATTCAGAATACTTTAGTTCAGGCTTGTATTAACCCTAGAATACGAATATCAGTTATTCAATTATCAGATTTTAGTATTTCAGTTTATAGATTATATTCAGAACATGTATTATGCTTGGTCATGCATTCTCAAAAATTACAAATTTCATGAATTCTATTTAGTACTTCATGCTATTTATTCAGTCAGTTATTACTCCTGTACATGAAATCATGCATATTAGCCAACCTCATTTAGCATACCAGTACATTCAAAGTACTGATCGCATACTCGTTTCTTGCGCTATAATGTATCATATCATAGGTTCAGATGCTCGATTCCCAGATCGTGCATAGACTCTCCAAATTATCAAGCGTAGTAGTGGTGAGTCCTCATATTTTAAGGACATGGTTTACTTACCTCAGCTATTTTATTATTTTTAGTATTTTTCTGATTCAGTTGTAGTTTGTTGGGGTTTGTCCCATCAGCTCCATAGTTAATCAGTAGAGGATTTTTAGACTAGTATAGATAGTCAGTCAATTTTGTTATTATTTTATTAGTTTCAGACAGTTGTTTCCAGATTCATGATCCAGTATTATTTTTAGTTGATAAAACCTTATGGTTCATCAATTTTTCTTTTGCATATTTTATTATATTATTCAGTGCTCACAGCAGGTACCAACTCATGGGTTAGCTTGTGGTCTCTCGGGACCGTAAGCTCTATGTGGTGCCCAGGGTGTACTCTCAGGGCATTACAAACTTAGTATCAGAGCCTAACCTTCTAAAGTGTCTTAGAAAGTCTGAAATCCACATTAAGTAGAGTCTTGTGCATGGGTGTGTAGAGCGCCACACTTATGGACAAAAGGCTATGAGGTATTTTAGTAAAAGTTCCCTTTTTCCAGTTTTTATATCGTGCGAGTTAGATTGAGATCAAGTTAAACTCTCTGTCTAATCTATTCTCCCTTCTATTTTATAGAACATACCTCCCAGAAAGATAAATGGAAGAAGAAATGTGAACCAGCTAGCACCTCCACCCATTCAGGAAGATTCCTTCAACAAGAACTTTTTTCACACAGAAGCTCAAAATATTTGACCAACTGCTGTTTAGGCCAACCTAGTAGCAATACTGCTGCATCTAGAATTTGGGACTTCACCTAAATGAACCCTCATTTATTTTTAGGGTCTAAGTCTTAGAAGGACCCACAAGAATTTCTTGACATGGTGCAAAGGTAACATAAATTATGGGAGAGTACTGAGTGAGATGCCTATTAGTTGCAAGATGTAACTTATACATGGTTTAAGCAGTGAAAGGTAGATATAGGCACAGATGTAGGGCTTATAGAATGAAAAGAGTTTGCAATAGCCTTCTTAGATAGATTCTTTCCGCTGGAGATAAGAAAAGCTAAAATGTTAGAGTTTATCTACTCGAGGCCGAGTAACATGAGTGTAGAAGAATATTATTTTAAGTTTACTCAGCTAGCTAGGTATGCTCCTCATATGGTAGCTGATAGCAGGTCTAGGATGAGCAAGTTTATGTCTGAGGTATATTAGGACTGCAATATTAATTAAGGAGATGGATATATCTAGGCTTAAGGTCCAAGCTCAATAGATTAAGGAGTAGAAGAATAAGGAGAAGGAGAGAGAGAGAAAGTAAGATAGAATAGGTAACTTTAATTTTACTCAGCCAAAGTCAGAAGGTGGTAATCATCCTCAGTTCCGTTAGAAATCTTTAGTCCCAGCTCCATCTTCATCTAGTGCCCTAGTACCCAAATTCAGAAATAATAATAATAGGGATAGAGCGCCAGGTTCTAAGTCCTAAGGTAGTGTAAATAGTGGTTGTACAAATCCTCTTTGCTAGAAATGCAGTAGAAAGCATCAGGGTGAGTAGAGTTGGAAATAATGTATGCTTTAGGTGTAGTAATCCAGGACATCAAATTTGGGAGTTTTGGGTAGTTGCTCAGAAAGGTAGAGATTTGTGCCAACAGGTCCAGTCCAATCAGCCATTAGTTCCAACCAGCCACCCAACTCAGCAAGGTACCACTTCCAGAGCTACTAATGGTCAGCATCAGAATAGGTTCTATGATCTTCAGTCCTGATAAGATCAGGAAAGTTATCCTGACGTAGTTACTGGTACGTTACAAGTCTTTCATTTATATGTTTAGGTTTTACTAGATCATGGAGCTTCTCTTTCTTTTGTAACCCCTTATATAGTCGTCAACTTCGGATTCAGTCTCAAAATCTTATTGGATCCTTTCTCAGTGTCTACCCTAGTGGGTAAGTCTATCATACCCTAACGGGTATTAGGAACTGCCCGATTATAGTATCTCAAAAAGTTACTTCAGTTGATCTCGTGAAGTTAGAGATGATGGATTTTGATGTCATTCTTGGCATGGATTGGATCCATCATGTTATTCCTCAGTTAATTGTAGAAATAGAATAGTTCATTTTCAATTTCCAAATGAACCAGTCCTTGAATGGAGGGGTAGTAATATATCACTTAGGGTTTAACTTGTTTCGTACCTTAGGGAGAGGAAAATGATATCCAAGGGGTGTATTTATCATCTTGTCCGAGTCAAAGAATCTAACTCTGAGACTTCACATTTTGAGCGCATTTCAGTAGTGAGGGTATTTTTAGATATGTTCCCTGAGATCTTCCCAGAGTTCCTCCCAAAAGAGAAATTGACTTTGAAATAGACCTTCTTCTAGATACCCAACCTATCTCTATTTCACCATACAAAATGGCTCCAGCCGAACTTAAAGAGTTGAAAGAATAGTTGAAAAATTTCCTTGATAAGGGATTCATCAGGCCCAACGTCTTCCCATGGGGTGCACCAGTCCTATTCGGGCATAAGAAAGACAGTTCTCTCAGAATGTGTATTAATTACCATCAGTTGAACAAAGACACAATAAAAATCAAATACCCACTTTCTATAATCGATGACTTGTTCGACCAACTTCAGGGTGCCAGTTATTTTTCTAAGATAGACCTCAGATTCGCCTATCATCAACTCAGAGTCAGAGAATGTAACATTATGAAAACAACTTTTAGAGCCCGGTATGGTCACTTCGAGTTTTTAGTCATGTCCTTTGGTCTCACAAATACCCCAGCAGCCTTTATGGACTTGATGAATCGAGTGATCAAGTAGTACTTGGACTTGTTCATCATAGTCTTTATTAATGACATTCTTGTTTATTCCCGTAATGAAAATGATCATGCAGACCACCTCAGGATAGTATTGAAGACTCTTAAATCCTACCAGTTGTTCGCTAAGTTCAGTAAGTATGATTTTTGGCTAAGATCAATAGCTTTCCTTGGACACATTATTTCTAGTGATGGCATTGGAGTTGATCCTCAAATGACTGAAGTGGCGAGAAATTGTCCTAGACCCATCTCTCTTTCAGATATCAGGAGTTTTTTGGGTTTGGTTAGCTATTACCAACAGTTTGTTGAAGGGTTTTCATCTATTGTGTCTCCCATGTCCAGATTGACTCAAAAGAAATTTAAGTTTCAGTGGTTAGATTCTTGTGAGAAGAATTTTTAGGAGTTGAATACTCGACTCACCACAGCCCCAATTTTGACATTACCAGATGGTTCAGATGAGTTTGTTGTGTACTGTGATGCTTCCAGAGTTGGGTTGGGATGTGTTTTGATGCAGAAGGGTAAGGTTGTGGCCTATGCCTCTAGAACACTTAATCCCCATGAAAATAATTACCCTATCTATGATCTTGAGTTAGCAGCTATTGTTTTTCCCTTGAAAATTTAGAGATATTACTTGTATGGGTGCATGTTGATGTGTTCAAAGATCACAAAAGCTTGCAGTATCTGTTTTCGTAGAAGGATTTGAATCTACATCAGAGGAGATGGTTAGAATTATTGAAAGATTATGATATACATGTTTTGTATCATCCAAGCAAGACCAATGCAGTGGCAGATGCCCTAAGTAGATTGTCTATGGGTAGTGTTGCTCATGTTGAGGATGATAAGAAAAAGTTTGTTCAAGATGTTCATTAGCTTGCCAGGTTAGGTGTTCATTTGGTTGATTCAAATGAGGGTATAGTTTGGGTCTAGAATAGTTTGGAATCTTCTTTGATTACTGAAGTAAAAGAAAAGCAGGATACGGATCCTAGTCCTATAAAGTTGAAGGAGTCAGTCAGAGATCAGAAAGTGGAGGTTTTCTCCCAAGGGGGAGATGGCATATTGCATTGCCAAGGTAGACTGTGTGTGTTGTGTGTTGACGAGATGAGATAATGAATTCTTGCAAAAATGCATGATGCGTGTTACTCTATTCATCCAGGGGCCACTAAGGTGTACCGCAACTTATGGGAAGTCTATTGGTGGAGTGGGATGAAGAGGGATATTGTAGAGTTTTTGGCTAAGTGCTCTACTTATTAGCAGGTGAAAATTGAGCACCAAAAGCCCAGCGGATCTATGCAGGAGTTCAGTATTCCCACTTGGAAGTGGTAGGAAGTGAACATGTATTTTGTGATAGGTTTTCCTCGTACTCATCATCAGCATGATTTGATTTGGGTAATTTTAGACAGGATGACCAAAGCAATCCATTTCTTGCCAGTCCATACTTTCTTTTCAGCCAAGGACTATGCCAGTCTCTACATTAGAGAGTTGGTTAGGTTGCACGGTGTCTCGTTGTCCATCATTTCAGATAGAGGTACGCAGTTCACCTATTATTTTTGGAAATATTTTCAAAATGGTCTTGGTACCCAAGTTCACCTTAGTACAAATTCCACCCTCAGACAAATGGTCAGGCAAAAAGGACCATTAACACCCTTAAGGATATGTTGAGAGTGTGTGTAGTTAACTTTAAAGGCAGTTGGGATAACCACTTGCCTTTGATTGAATTCGCATATAATAATAGCTATCATTCTAGTATTTAGATGGCTCCGTTTGAGGCCCTGTATGAAAGGAGATATAGATCTCCTATTGGTTGGTTTGAAGTAGGTAAGGCCGCAGTAGTGTAACGCCCTGAGTTTGTACCCCAGACACTACATAGTACTCATAATCACGAGAGACCACTAGCTAACCCATAACTGGTACCTGCAGCAATAACTAGATAAGAATAAGGTTCAAACTAAAATTAAATACTGAATACTGATAAATCTATCTAAAATACTATAGTATGAAAAGCCTCTATGGTCTGAACAAGGGGTTGATGGGACAAGTCCCCAACTATCTCAGACTACTGAAATAAAATGAGTACTGACATACTAAATTATAAGTCTATCATTGAACTATGAGGACTCACCACTAAGTCTACTGTAGATAGATTAGGCTGCTAAGTATGATCTAGAGCTCGTGCATCTCAACCTATGATATAAGACAACATAACACAAAAGAAAAGTATGCGTCAGTACTTTGAATGTACTGGTATGCTAAGTGAGGTAGGTTGAGATGCATGGAATCATATACATGAACAATACTAACTGAATAACATGAGTATAACTGAATGAGAGTACATGCATGAATACATAAACTGTAACTGAGATCATGATAACACTAGATACTGAGTTCTAAATTACTAATTCACAGATATCTGAGTTTACTAATACTGTGTATCTGATAACTGAGTGACTATTTTTGACAGTCCTGATTCTGAAGAACTGGTCTGGGTTCTATACTAAGTTAAGTAACTATATCTGTCAGTCCTAAATCTATAGAACTAAACTGAGTTTGATACTGAGACTGAATCTGACACTGAGACTATTAAAGGTAATCATCTAACCAACATGCCCCTTTCTGAATAGATTGGGGTCCAACCTATAACCCCAGTTGGAAGGGTGTCAGTATCGTGCCACGGGTAAAGACAAGTTATGAGTTAACCTTCTCTAATAGGAAGCTCTTTTGTTAACTCTCGCTGGCAGGAAAAGTCGAATGAGATGCATCAACCCTTATAATGTCTGGCAGAAAGATATCTCAACCTATACTAGCTATGTAGTTCTGTAACATAGGGATTGCTACTAAGGCTCAAACCCTCTCTACTGATAGAAATGCCCCCATCCCTAGGTTCACTAGGTGCCAAATTCTACTCCTAACTGAATAGAAACTGAACTGATTTCTAAATTATACTAGGTTGGACTAAACTGTTACTGATTATACTATTTAACTGAACTGAACTGAGTTTACTGGGTTTTGTTAACTAATGGAGTACTACTGAGTTCTATTAACTAACTGAGTTCTGGACTGAATAGTGAACTAGACTGGACATGATACTGAGTCTACTGAGTTTTCATGAGTCCTGTAACTGACTAAGAGTACTACTGATTGTAACATGACTGAATTCTACTAATTGAGGCATTATTGAGATTATTCTACAACTGACACTAGCTCTAGGTAAACAAGTAAATTGTCAGGTATTAAATACCCCCAGGACTCGATAGCATGAAAAGTAAAGCATCACATGGTCTTGCATAGCATAAAAATGCACACTTATTCATAATGTATCTATAGAGGCATTTTATCAAACACTTGCATGGCATAGTATATGCACATAATACTAAACAACATGTGAGTATCATGATTCAATTCCAATTTCACAAATTTGAGGGTTTAATCATGGATTCACACGAATCTACACATATAATAATCAATTCCACATGAAGCGTGTAATAAATCATGAAATAGGAACTTAATTCAAATAATAATCATGAATACACGTAAATTCCAATCATGGAAATCATGAAATCAAACTACTTGAGGTTTAAAAGAGTTTCTTGGACTCCAAGGGTGGAAGGAACCCTTGAATGAACACTTCACATATCTTGGTTGCTAGCTTCTAGAAGATTAATGGTGGAATCTTGAGCCTTTGCCTTGAAATTAAATCACCTAGGGTTCTTGAGCAATTTGAGAGAAAGTAAGTATATTTTCCTCAATAAGGGCTGAATCTCGTGTTTTAGGACTGAATAGGGGTGGGTAAAAGACCCAAATACCCCCCAATAATGCGGCTTTTAATGACTAAAAACCTGACTGTCGACTAAGTCGTTGTCATCGATGTGATAGCCAACGTGATTCATTGAGTCCACGTCGGTTCACTAGAAATTGCCATTGGGAGACAAGGAAAAATATTGATAGATGCAATGGCTGCTGCGCCGCACCAAGATCGTGTCAATACACTATTTTGGATTCCCAAACGTGGTTCAAATAAGGTCTGAAAAATATGAAACTCATCTGGGAATACCTACTGACATTACTGATCATGAATTAACCTAAAGATTGACATTTTAAGGTCATAATAGTCGTGAAATAGAGTTGCCAACCTACGAAGGCTAAAGTAATACTAAGTTTGAATACTTCGCTAAAATTTTCTAAGTCTGGACACCTTAACAAGCTTTTAGGGACTGAGTTAAGCTTAGGATTTTGCGGGGTCTTACAATATCTTCCCTTGGGAATATTCACCCTCGAATGAGACTGATTAAACTGAGAATACTGATAGACTAGACTTAGACACTGAACTGCACAACTGAAGCATGATTTCATTATTGAAATTTTGATATACTGAATTATCATACTGACCATGCATATCTGATGCATGAGTACATAGCTGAATATAATTCATGAATGCATGATTGGGATTACTGATAAGCTGGGCTTATATACTGGACATGCATATCTGATGCATGAGTACATGACTGAGCTGATTCGTGAATGCATGATTGAATATGCAACGGTGATGGGTACCAAGTTTATAACTGTAACTGAATATGGACTAAGCCAATCTATGGAGGACTGTTACCTTAAGCTGAGAATACTGAGGTACTTGAGATCATCTACTAAACATGTATGAACGGGAACACGAGAACATAACTGAGGCTGAAACGTGATACATGAATTGAATATCATAAACTGAACTGGCCTCTGAATACATGGCTTACGGTTGAGATTAGAACTTGAGGGTCCACCTATGAGTACCCACTACTCCAAACTAGATTCGTCATATGAAGAAAAGATAGAAAGTTTAGGTCATAAAAGCTCGGGGGATTATAGTGCATCTCCTCCTTGAGATATTATGTCCTCTGAAGAATGCTGACTTGGCTAAGATACTGAGGGAAAAATAAGATGATGCAAGAGAACCTACAAACTAAGTTATGACTACATATCGGGGATCAGAAACTAAGGCATGGCACCTAAACTGAGATGAACTCGCAACCACATGGTTGCTTGATCTTGGAATAGTTATATTTATAAGACTTCAGATATTGCGACTAGATGGAAGGATGGGAAACCCAACCATATGAACATTGTCTACCTTACTGCTAAACTGAATTGCTGGTTTTGCAGACTAACTTATGCTAAAAACTTATATTCGACTGGAGCCTTTCTTTGACACTCTTTCTATAGAGTTCTAGTGGCTTTAGGGAGCAAGAAGTCTTGGAAAGGCTGAATAAAACAGCTGAATGATAAAAATCATATCCTGGCTAAAATTCTGTAATATAAGTCTAGGCCTATGAAACATCATCTAAGATGAAGTGACCAAGGATTATGCACCACAACTACAAATTTTCAAGATGACATATCCCTTAAATACTCTCTTAAGTATTCTCTCCACCCTAGTACAACACATCACCTAAGACTGCTGAAAATATTCACATGGGTGCTGAGCACGAGTGCCTAAACTTACTAACTTGTCTGATTATCTGAATAGCTGATAGCTGAATACTGGTCATGTAAGATTGAACTGTACTTAGTCTAAATAACTGGACTGAAACTGTAGAGTATTATATATATGAGGTAAGGACTGACTGAGTAACATGGGATATCTAAGCATGAATACGTGAAAACTACATTATTTGAGAATGCAAGACCAAGTGTATTACATAACTCTGAAATAGTCTGTAAATTGAGGTACTAAAATACTGATAATTGTACGCTATTGTCAAGCAAATCTAAAACTGAACTGAGTTACTGATCTGATTATTAACTGGGACTGTGACTGAGGCTGTAACTAAGACTGCAACTTAGACTGTACTGGAACTGAATACTGGGTTCTAGTAACTCTACCTACTGAGGTTTAATCTAGACTAAATTTTTCCACTATGTTCAATCCTACTTAAATCTTTGAAATGCATTAGCCACTTACACATCAACATGTCATTCAAGCCTATCTTCATAACTACCGCCTTGTGTAAAACTAGCACACAATAATCTTTTCTTAATATGAAACATTTACTCTCTCCCTTTTAAGCAATCGCCTGTTGCTACATTATTTCATAATGAGAGTTCACTGAAGGATAAAATAAGAGGACCTGAATCATGAATGACACTAGACCGAACTTGACACTTAACTGTGGCCTGAGGAATAGGACATCAACATCCTGGATTTTTATTGAGAAACCTAAAATGAGGGTTTACATAAAGAAATCTAAATTTAGCTGATCATTAGGAGTTTAGCATGAGTCATAGGAACTGAGCATACTATAAGGAATGACATGAGTACATGATTCATGAACTGTATGATCTGAGCTTGGAGTTTCTGTGTTCATGGAACATGACGCGTAACATTGCGTGATCTGAAACTCCTTATACTAGGAACTTGTAAGTATGCATGACTTTTGATGATGTGCACAAATATGATCTATGATTATAGAGATGACATGTAAGGCATGAGTAGATATCGTAATAGCTGGAGTATAAAATTTTGCACTGAGGTAAGGATAGGTTAGGCATCATACCTTCCCACTGTTTTTCTACACATAAAGACATTACTATTAAAATCTGGAAGACTGACTTGGTTACTTGTTCTACCATCTCCCCCCTTAGCTTAAAGCCATTATTCTAAGTTTGTGAATAACTTCATAAACTTTAAAACAAACTGAAACCATGTTACTCTAGAGTCTGAGACATAACAATACTCATACACACTCAACTCATTCTGAAGGACTATACCCGGTAATGGAAGGTCCACTGCAAGCACTTTTTTCGATACATAATTCTTAGCTTTCTATTGCCCCAACAATCATCATGTAGCAATCTCAAGCTTGACTAACTTATAATTCTCTACTCTCCTCTCTACTAGTTTAATCTAGAGATTCAAGCTTAATTCAACTGAAAATGAGGTACTACCCCTTTATCCAAAGATTGATCCCTGAGGAAACTGAAATAGAATGACTCTATTACTGGAATACTGTAATCGAGCAATTTTTGTATACCCGTCTGGATGGAATAGATCTACCTACTTGGGGAGGCACTAATAAAAGTTCTATTAAGATTTCTAATTTGACTTGAAAGTTGACTGCTATGTAAGGAGTTACAAAAGATAGAGAAACTCTCGAATATAATAAAGCATATACATCTAAATGATAGACTTGTAATGTACCAGTGACCACATCAGGAGAACTTTCCTAATCTTATTGGGACTGAAGTACATGAAGCCTGTTTGGGCGCTGCCCGCTGGTGGTACTGGAAGTGGCACCCTGCTGATTCGGGTGACCAGACCAAGCTGAAGGATGGTCGGACCAACCATGTTGGCGTAAATTCTTTCCACTTTGAGCCATTACTCTACACTCCCGTATCTTGTGGCCTGTCTTATTACATCTAAAACATATATCACTTTCATCTCTACACACTCCCTCATGTTTCTTACCATATTCTCCGCAAAGAAGATTAGCACGAACACCCTTTCCCCTGCCTTGCAACTTAGAGATTGATGCCCCATTTCGACAGTCATTCTTAAACTTAAACACTGGATCCTTGAATAAAGACAGAACTAGGACTGAGAACCTCTGACGAAATTAGGAGTGGTTGTTGCCCCTGATTTTGGTTTAGAATTATTTATTCTAGCCCTCTTATTCTTCCTATGCTTCTCTCCCTCACCCTGTTGAGATTAAGTCAATAAGCTAGATAGGACAATAGTCTACAAATTATTTTGAGCAACTACTGAATAAGCCAATGTAGTGAAAGCAGCTCTGAATTCAGTGTGAAAGACATGCTCATTAAGGGGATTTGCCTGAACGGGAGGAGAATCTAGATGATTTTCATCTCTCCTTTCATTAGCTTTTCTGAGAGGCATGTTTTAGAAGCACAAGGAAGAGATGAATTAGAATGAGAGTTTAACTGGAGCTCATGCTCACTCGCACGACCTAAATACTAAAAGAAGGGAAACTTTTCCTAAAACATCTCGTAGCCTCCTGTCCATAAGTGTGGTGCGCTATATACCTATATGCAAGATTCTACTAGATGCGGCTTTCAGACTTTCTAGGACTCTGTTGAACCTTAGGCTATGATAACAAGTTTATAATGCCCCGAGTCTGTACCCCGAATGCTACACGATGCTCATAATCTTGAGGGACCACAAGCTAACCCATGACTGGTACCTGCTGTAATAACTAAATAATAGTACTGTAATTATGCAAAAATTAGGCAAAAAACTTGCCATAAGGTTCAAACTAAAAGTAAATACTGAGTACTGAATACTAATAAATCTGTCTGAAATACTCTAGTCTAAAAAACCTCTACTGTCTAAACAAGAAGTTTATGGGAAAAGTCCACAACTAACTCCAAATATTGAAATAAACTGAGTATTGACATACTAAAATAATAAGTCTATCCTCAAACTATGAGGACTTACCACTAAGTCTGATGCTGATAGATTGGGCTGCTAAGTATGATTGGGAGCCCATGCATTTGAACCTATGATATAAGACATCAAAGTGCAAAAGAAAGGTATGCGTCATTACTTTGAATGTACTGGTATGCTAAGTGAGGTAGGCTGAGACACATGGATTTATATGCATGAACAATACTGACTGAGAGTACATGCATGAATATATAAACTGTAACTGAGATTATGTTCATACTAGATACTGAGTTATGATTTACTGATATTTGAGTTTATTGATACAATGTATCTAATAACTGAGTGATTGTATCTGATAGTCCTGATTCTGAAGAACTGGTACAAGTTCTATACTAAGCTGAGTCACTGTATCTAACAGTCCTGAATCTATAGAACTAAACTGAGTTCAATACTGAGACTGAATCTAAAGTTAAAACTGTGGGAGATAGTCATCTAACCGACATGCCCCTTTTTGAATAGATTGGGGTCGAACCTGTAACCCCAATTGAAAGGGTGTCAGTACCATGCCATGAGTAAATATAAGATGTGAGTTAACCCTCTTTGACAGGAAGCTCTTTCGTCAACCCTCACTGGCAGGAAAACTCGAATGAGATGTATCAATCCTCATAATGTCTGGCATGAAGATATCTCAACCTACGCTGGCTATGTAGTTCTGTAATACAGGGATTGCTACAAAGGGTCAAACCCTTTCTGCTGATAGGAATGCCCCCATCCCTGGGTTTGCTAGGTGCTAAATCCTACTCCTAACTGAATAGACACTGAACTGATTTCTAGACTGTACTAGGTTGGACTGAACTGTTACTGATTATACTTTTAACTAAACTGAACTGAGTTTACTGAGTTTCATTAACTGATGGAGTACTACGGAGTTCTATTAACTAATTGAGTTCTGGACTGAATACTGAACTATACTAGACATGATACTGAGTCTACTGAGTTTTCCTGAGTTTTGTAATTGACTGAGAGTACTACTGATCGTAACATGACTAAATTCTATTGATCGAGACATTACTGAGATTATTCTATAACTGACATTGGATCTAGGTAAATAGATAAATTGTTGGGTATTAAATACCCCTAGGACTCGATAGCATTAAAAGTAAAGCATCACATGGTCTTGCATAGCATAAAAATGCACACTCTTTCATAATGTATCTATAGAAGAATTTTATCAAACACTTGCATGGCATAGTATATGCATATAACACTAAACAACATGTGAGCATCATGATTCAATTCCAATTTCACCATTTCACATTTTCAAGGGTTTAATCATGTATTCACATGAATCTACACACATAATAATCAATTTCACATGAAACGTGTAATAAATCATGAAATGGGAACCTAATTAAAATAATAATCATGGATACACATAAATTCCAATCATGGAAATCATGAAATCAAACTACTTGAGGTTTATAAGAGTTTCTTGGACTCCAAGGGTTGAAGGAACCCGTGGATGAACACCTCATATACCTTGGTTTCTAAATTCTTGAAGATTAATGGTGGAATCTTGAGCCTTGGCCTTGAAATTAAATCACCTAGGGTTTTTGTTCTTGAGCAATTTGAGAGAAAGTAAGTATATTTTGCTCAATAAGGGTAGTATATTTTGCTTAATGAGGGCTGAATCTTGTGTTTTAGGGCTGAATAGGGGTGGGGAAAAGATCCAAATACCCTCCAAGAATACGGATTTTAACGACTGAAAATAGGACTATCGACGTGCAGGATGCCGTGCTGCATCATTGGAATCGACGCGATAGCCAACACACCGTATTGAGTATGTGTCGGTTCACTGGAAATTGCCAATGGGAGCCAATAAAAATTATTGTTCGATGTGATGGCTACCACTCTGCACCGAGATCACGTCAATACACTATTTTGGATTCCTAAACGTGGTTCAAAAAAGGTCCAAAAAATACGAAACTCATCCGAGAACACGTACTGACATTCCTGATCAAGAATTAACCTATAGATTGACATTTTAAGGTCATAAGAGTCATGTAACAGAGTTTCCAACCTATGAAGGATAAAATAATACTAAGTCTGAATACTTAGCTAAAATTTTCTAAGTCTGGGACCCCTTAACAAGCTTTTAGGGATTGAGTTAAGCTTACGATTTTGTGGGGTGTTACAGGTAGTAGGGCTTGACTTCATGTTTGATGACTTAGATAAAGTAGAGTTGATCAGGGAGAGGCTTAAGGCTGCCCAGAGTCGACAGAATCGTATGCAGATGTCAGAAGAAAAGACCTTGAATTTAAGGTTGGCAATTTTATGTATTTGAAGATCTCTCCCATGAAGGGAGTGAAGAGGTTTGGAAAGAAGGCGAAACTTAGTCCTCGATATATGGGCCTTTTATATAATTTTAAGCTGTTTTGAACAGGTGGCTTATGAGCTTGAGTTGCCTGCAGACTTAGCATCAGTGTACCCAGATTCCATATCTCTTTGTTGAAAATGTTTATTGGTGACCCAGCTATAGTTGTTTCCTTAGAAAGCGTAGATGTTCAAAACAACCTTTCTTACATAGAATTTCAGTCGAGATCCTTGCTTGACAAATTCGTAGACTAAGGAACAAAGAAGTTCCCCTAGTCAAAGTTCTTTGGCGGAATTAGTCCGTTGAGGGAGCCAATTTGGAAGAAGAAGCAGATATAGGGACCAAGTACCCTAATATTTTCTCCATAAACTCAGATTCAAATTAAGGTAACAATCTTCTTAGAATTCCTCTTTTCCATACTTAGTTTCAGCTGTATATCATTCTCATGTTAGTCATGCATTCACAAAATCAGTTCAGTCATGTGTCATATTTAGGACTCAGTCATGTAATCACATTTTCATCACATATGTTCAGCATGTAACCTAAATTCCTCAGTGCTTTCAAATTAACCAATCTCATTCAAGGATGAATGATCCCAAGGGGAGATATTGTAATACCCCAAAAATATAAATCTATGTTAGAACCATGTTTCAAGCTCATGCACAGTATGTTGTAGTTCTTTGGTAGTTTTATGAGTGAGTTTGATGCATATTAAGGCCTCAAATAACTCATAGCTATTTGATGAATCAAAATAATCCTTACCGATTGAGTTTTCGGGAAGAATGTTGCTTTAGTCAACTTTAAATGTGAATATATTTTTATATACTCAGAATTTTCCAGATCAAGACTTTCCAAATGATAGGAAATTGAATTAGCTTTCCAATGATACCAATTTCGTCTTAATTCGATACTCGGGTGAGAAGTTATGGCACTTCTAGTGAAAAATAGTAGCCCAACGCAATTAGGCTGTATCGCGGTGTTAGCCAAAATCATGTTCATCATTTTCCAGTGGACCACCACGATAACGTCACTTTGCACCAAGTGGTAAAGTTGCGTTCAATGAGGTACCATGATGGCACCGCATCTCGTGAAGGTTTTAGCTTGGGATCATCCTTTTCCAGTGGCGCAATGCGATAACGCCGCATCGCGCCATTGGACAAAATGAGGATTGTCCTTTTCTAGTAGCCAAATGCGATAAGCACCGCATCGCACCGGCATGAAAAATTGGGATTTCTAGTCCGTGACTTAATTTTCCGTGGAACATTTGGTTAATTTCCAAATCCCTAAATTCGTCCAAAACAAGTAAGTACAACCCTAAAGGGGCATTAGGTGCTCATTACTCACAAAATCTCTTCAAGAAATTAATCATATATCAAGAACAAAACCCTAGACTTCAAGATTCTAGATCAAATCTCAAGAAAAACCCCAATAACTCTCATGAATTCATCAACCCAAGTATGTTAAATGTTAATCCATGGATCCCTTCCACCCATGGAGTTCAAGCATCAAATTTTAAATTCAAAGTTGTGATCTTTACAAGAAATTGTGATTTTAAATTTGTGATTTTTACCATGAATTTCCATGAATTGAAGCTCTATAACATGTTTACATGAAATTGATGTTGTTATAAAACCCCACACATTTGAATAATGTTAATTGCTGACTTAAACCATAATTAGTGATATTGATGTTGAAATCATGCTATTTCTACAAGCTTTAAACTATTTCCATGCTTAGCTTAAACTATGAATATCAAGTGTTTGATGAAATGCCTACAAGAATGAATTTTGAATAAATGCTTTCATATTATGTATTTAAAGTTTTAGTACTATTTTGCTATTATTGCTATCGAATCCCGAGGGTGATGAATACCCGAAAACATAGTTGTTTACTTAGTCTCAGTATCTTCAGAATAGTTTCATATATGTTATGAGCAGTATCCGTTTAGTCAGTTATCATGATCAGTTAAACTTAGAACAGTTCAGTATTTCAAGTCAGTTCAGTTGGGAGTAGGATTTAGCACCGAGCGAATGCAGGGATGCTAGCTTTCCCCATCAGATAGATAGAGTCATTAGTAGCAGTTCCTGTACTCCAGAACTACGTAACCAACGTAGGATTTGAGAAGTCACCCGTCAGTTCAGGCTTACTACCTCTCAATAGTCACCCGTCAGTTTAAGCTTGACACCCTTAGTCTTTCGAGATAGTATATCAGTGGATCCACACAGCCAGTGTTAGTACCCGTGGCACAATACTGACACCCTTCTAATTAGGGTCACAGGTATGACTTTAAATTGCTTATTGGGGCATGTCGGTTAGACGATAGCTCCCATAATCTCAGTACAGTATTCAGTATACTTCAGTTCAGGTTTGTTAACCATAGCATAAGGATATTAGTTATCAGATTTCAATATTTCAATTTACAGATTATATTTAGAACATATTTTATGCTTGGTCATGCATTCTCAGTAATTATAGATTTCATGGATTCTATTCAGTACTTCATGCTATTCATTCAATCAGTTATTACTCCTGTACATGAAACCATGCATATCAACCCACCTCATTTAGCATACCAGTACATTTAAAGTACTAATCGCATACTTATTTCTTGGGCTATGATGTATCATATCATAGGTTCGGATGCTTGATTCCCGAATTACGTATAGACTTTCCATATTATCAGGCATAGTAGTGGTGAGTCCTCATATTTCGAGGATATGGTTTACTTACCTCAACTATTTCATTATTTTCAGTATTTTTCTCATTCAGTCAGAGTTAGTTGGGGGTTTGTCCTATCAGCTCCACAGTCAGTTAGTAAAGGTTTTTTTAGACTAGTACAGACAGTCAGTCAATTTTGTTATTATTTTATTAGTTTCAGATAGTTATTTCTAGATTCATAATCTAGTATTGTTTTTAGTTGCTAAAACCTTATGGCTTATCAGTTGTTCTTCCACATATGTTATTATATTATTTAGTGCTTACAGCAGATACCATCTCATGGGTTAACTTATGGTCTCTCGGGACCGTAAGCACCATGTGGCGCCCAGGGTGTACTCTTGGGGAATTACAAAGACATAACTTACTATCCTCAAACTGACGATCGTAAATCTTCTCAAATAGGGAGGACCTCACCTCTACATAATACTCTGTATCCAAGATAGAAGTTGCATGCCTAGCCAACTCATAGAAATGTGCCTTATACTCAGCGACTGTTATAGAACCCTGCTCCAATCTAGAGAATTGATCTCCCAAATGATCTCTAAGTCTGCATGACATATCTTTTTCCAAGAACATCTTAGAGAATTGAATCTAAGAGAGAGAGGAAGATTCAACTAGCCTAGAACTCATAAAACCTCTCCATCAGTGTCGAGAAGACAAGTCCAACTAAAATATAGTGTAATCCATACCACGGGTCTCAACAAGGACTAACCCACAGAGCTTATCCTCATAAGCAGTCAGAAACTCAATTATATCCTCTCCAGGACACCAAAAAACCTAGTGTCTTTTGCTATTCAGCAGACATAGCAGGCTGGTTCACAACTGGCTGAGCGACTGACAACTAAACAACTGCTGGAATAGGAGAAACCTCAACCCCAGGAGCTGCAGCTGCAGGCTATACACATATCCCAGTAGTCTGCAAACCATCAACAATACCCAATAGCTGAACTAAAGATCTCTCAGCAAAGAAGATGGGATAAATCCTGGTGGATCCTGGGCTGCAACTTAACTTACTTATAGTGCATGCTATGTCTGGTCATGTACAGTTCATTATATACATTAAACATCCCAATACTCTTGCGTACTCTAATTGTGAGTCACTTCACCTTTATTCTTTCAAACTGTAAAGCTTACATCCAATAGAGTCTTAGCAATACCAAATTCCATAAACTTGAATTTTTCAAGTACCTTTTTGATGTAATGAGACTGTGACAATGCCAACCCTTGTGGAGTTCTATGGATTCTTATTCTTAAGATTATATCTGCAACTCCAAGGTCTTTCATATCGAAATTGCTCTCAAGCATTCATTTTATTGCATTTATGTTAGAAGTATCTCTACTGATGATCAACATATCATCCACATATAAATAAACAATGACTTGGTGATTTGGAGTGTCTTTAATATAAACATATTTATCACATTCATTAATGTTGATACCGTTTGCCAACATGGTTTGGTCAAACTTTTCATATCATTGTTTAGGTGCTTGTTTTAGTCCATAAAGTGACTTAACAATTCTACACACCTTATTTTCATTTCCTGGAACCATAAAACCCTCAGGCTGTTCCATGTAAATCTCTTCCTCCAATGCTCCGTTTAGGAATGTGGTTTTCACATCCATTTGATGGATTTCAAGACCATATACCACCGCCAAAGCAATTAACATTCGAATTAACATTATCCTTATTACTGGAGAGTATGTATCAAAGTTATCAAGGCCTTCTTTCTATTTGAAGCCTTTTACTACAAGTCTCGCTTTGTATTTGTCAATAGTTCTATCCACTTTCATTTTTCTTTTGAAGATCCATTTAGAACCTAAGGGCTTGTTTCCTAGAGAAATATCAACTAACTCCCACATATGGTTGCTTAAGATTGAATCAATCTCACTATTATTTGAGTCTTTCTAAAAGGATGAGTCCGAAGATTCCATCGCTTTCTTAAATATTTGAGGCTCATTTTTAAAGAGAAATGTTACAGTATCCGATCCAAAAAAAGTTGATGTTCTTTGACGTGTACTATGTCTTGGATTATCATCCTTACGTACATTCTCACTTGGTTCATCTCGAGGTCATTTAGACCCCCCACTAGACTATTTGTGTCTAGTTTTATACGGATAAATGTTTTTAAAGAATTTAGCATTATCCGATTCAATTACCGTATTTTCATTAATATCTGGATGTTCAAATTTATGAACCAAAACTGACATGCTTTACTACTTTTAGCATATCCTATGAACATGCAGTCCACCATCTTAGGTCCTATCTTAACCTTTTTAGGCATAGAAACTTGGACCTTTGCTAGACACCCCCACACTTTAAAGTATTTCAAGTTGGGTTTCCTTCCTTTCTATTTTTCATAAAAAATTGATTGTTTCTTACTATGAGGAACTCTATTGAGTATTGGGTTGGCTGTAAGGATAGCCTCCCCCATAAGCTTTGCGGTAAACCTGAACTTATAAGTAAGTCATTCATCATTTTTTTTAAAGTTTGGTTTTTCCTTTCCGCAATTCCATTAGATTAAGGTGAATACGGGACCGTAGTTTGATGGACAATTCTATTCTCTACACATATTTTGGCGAAGGAAGATTCATATTCTCCACCCCTATCACTTCTTATAGTTTTGATCTTTTTCTCTGACTGATTTTCAACTTCAGTTTTGTACTGTCTAAATGCATCTATTGCTTCATCCTTACTATTTAGTAAGTAGATATAACAATATCTAGTGCAATCATCAATAAAAGTTATGAAATACTTTTTTCCACCACGAGATGGTGTTGACTTCATATCACAAATGTCAGTGTGGATAAAGTCTAAGGGACTGGAATTCTTTTCAACGGACTTATACAGATGCTTAGCATACTTTGATTCCACACAAGTTTGACACTTTGATTTATTGCACTCAATGTTTGGCAAAACTTCTAAGTTAAAAAGTTTTCATAATATTTTGTAATTAACATGGCCTAATCGTTCATGCCACAAATCGTAAGATTCAAGCAAGTAAGAAGAATTTGAACTTTTATTGATTTCAACATTCATTACATTCATTTTAAATAGACCCTCATTGAGGTAGCCTTATCCTACATACACTTCTCCTTTACAAAGTACAATTTTTTGGAAAACAAATACACATTTGAATCCATTTTTGTCTAGAAGTGAAACTGAAATCAAGTTCTTTTGTAACTCCGAAACATAAAAGACATTGTTAGGTGTCAACACTTTGTCGGAAGTCATCTTCAAGCACACTGTTCCTGTTCCTTCTACCTTTACAGTAGTGGAGTTTTCCATGTATCTTATTTCTTTTACTTGAGCTAGAGAGAACGTCAAAAACAAGTCCTTATTAGCACAAACATTGCGGGTGGCACAAGAATCCATCCACCATTCACGAGGATTTCCCACCAAGTTGCATTCGAAAAGCATAGCACATAGATCATCTATTTCTTTCTTGGACTCAGCTAAATTTTCTTGGTCTTTCTTTAGGTTATGACAATCCGCAGACTTATGGCCAATCTTGCCACAGTTGAAGCACTTTCCCTTGAATTTCTTCTTGGGCTGATTGCTTTCATTTCCATCTTTCTTTCGCTTTATAAAATTATTTTGGTCATCTTCTACAATGTTTGCTCTATTCATTGCAGAATTGCCTCTAGACCTTTTTTCCGCAGCCTTATTATCTTCTTTAATGCGTAGTCGTACAATCAGATCTTTGGCTGACATCTCCTTACATTTATGTTTCAAATAGTTCTTGAAGTCTTTCCACATAGGTTGTAGCTTCCTTATTATTTCTTCTACTTGAAATGCTTCATTCACAATCAAACCTACAGCAAAGGTTATATGAATACTAAGAACATGTTTAAAATATTCAACAAAGGTATTTGTTAAAATCATACCTTTCGCAAGGAGATCATGGATGATCACTTGCAGTTCTTGTACTTAGGAAACAAAAGACTAATAGTATATCATTTTGTACTCCAGGAATCTTACAAAGAAGAATCTTTTAGTTCTGGCATCCTCTGTCTTGTACTTTCATTTAGCACTCACCATAACTCTTTTACATTCTTTGTTCCGCTATACACATTGTAGAGGTCATCTTGGAGACCACGCAAGATGTAATTTCTGCAAAGAAAATCTGAGTGTTTCCAAGCCTCCACAATTATGAAGCGATCTTATTCAAAGGTTCCCTCGGGCACCTCCAGAGCTTCCTAAAATGTGAACTTTTGAAGACAAAGAGTTGTACAGTAGAAAAATGTAACTCCCCAAATCTGATACCCAGAATGCTACACGGTGCTCATGACCCCGAAACACCACAAGCTTACCCATGAATGGTATATGTACCTGAATAATGCATGATATACTATATGAATGCATAAATAAAGGCTAAATAGCCATAAGGTTCAAAACTGATAAAGCATAACATCTGAGAGTACGGAATATCAATACCAAAACAACACTGAAGTAAATTGTCTGAACATACTATAGTCTAAAAAGCCTCTAAAACTTAATTATCTTAGTAAGGAGTTGATGGGACATATACCTAACTAACTCCAACTGCAGAAATAAATAAAGTACTAAAAGAATGAACTAATCAAATAATAACATTCTCGAATGATGAGGAGTCACTGCTAAATCTGGCTGCTGGAATATGGAAAACTACTGATGCTCTGGAGCTCGTGCTTCTGAACCTATGGTATAGAATAAAACACCATAGCGCAATTGCGTCAGTATGATTGAATGTACTAGTATGCATGTGAGGTAGCCTGAATGCAAAGGGTTCAAATCCATGAACAATTCTAACTGACTGTATAACATGAATGTGAGAATACATGCATGAATAAGTGACTGTAACTAAAATCATGATGATACCAACTACAGAGTCTCAAGGCTGATAACATGAGTTACTGGTAAATGATATAATTGATACTGAGTGACTATGTCTAATAGTCTAAGTTTTAATGGAACTAGCTAAGTTCCGTACTGAGCTGAGCGACTGTCTGATAGTCCTGAGTTCTGTAAAACTATCTGAGTTCTATTACTGAGACTAAGACTGAAAATATAACAGTGGTAAGTAGTCATCTAACCGATATGCCCCAAATAAAGGAATATAGTTGAGTTAAGGTCCAATCTGTAACCCCA
Source organism: Capsicum annuum (assembly GCF_002878395.1). Taxonomy (NCBI): domain Eukaryota; kingdom Viridiplantae; phylum Streptophyta; class Magnoliopsida; order Solanales; family Solanaceae; genus Capsicum; species Capsicum annuum. The sequence goes on from NC_061121.1 coordinate 32,763,691, forward strand.
ATTGGAAGGATATCAATACCGCGCCACAGGTAAGGACAAGCTGTGAGTGACCCTCATCTGGCAGGAACTCTAATAAGAATGGTAGGACCCTTAACTAACAGGTTAAGTCACCTCATCAACCCTCAACTGACAGGTTTGATGTCTCAACCTACGCTGGCTATGTAGTTCTGGAACGCAAGGATTTCTGAACTAGACTAGACTAAACTAACTAAGTTCCCATCCTTGGATTTACTCGGTGCTAAATCCTACTCCCATCTGAATAGACACTGAATAGGATTAACTGAACTAGACTAGACTGAGTTAACTAAGTTCCATTGACTGACGGAATACTGCCAAGATTACTAAATTTCTAATATTTCTAAGGTTACTGGAATTACTGAGTTTATCGAGTCTTCCTGAGTCACATTACTGCCTGAGTTCTATGGATCATGGCTTGACTAAGAGTATTGTGAAAACATGACACTAGCTCTAGACACACAACTAAATTATCGGGTACAAGTACCCCCAGGACTCAATAGAAGGAAACTGACAGGGTGACATTCTTGAATACGTGACCAACAATCCATAATACAATAAGTTGGGGATTTCATGAAGTACATGGTTATCATAATCTTGTACATGGTAGGAATGCATATAATCAATGTCACAATTTCATACTCTAACATCATGAGCTTTCCAACAAATACCTATATTGCACCACAATAGCATGGGAGTCATTTGAACATAAAGGTAAAACATACATTTATCATATGGGTCACAATTGAGCTATAATACACAATTTCTATCCTCTTAGGCATTTTATCAAACACCATACATGCACAACTTAGGGCATAAGTGTAATCATCAAATTACACATCATAAACAACTCAATTAATGGATTTCAAATTGCATGCTAACATAGTTTCATGAAAAACACATAAAGATTCCAACTTGGGAATAGTACAATAAGATAAACATAGTTACAAAACAACCCACAACATAAACATCATGATTTATAATTTGAAATAGGGTTCTTGAGCTTTATAGATGAAAGGAATCTATAAACCAACACTATGCATACCTTGGATAGAAGATTCTTGAAAACTAATGGTGAAATTCTAGAAATTGGATCCTCAGTTGAAAACCCTAAGCTTGTTCTTGATAGATTTTGAGAGAGATAAGTGTATTTAGGTTGAATTGGGGCTTAATATCATGTTTTAGACTTATATAGGGGTGGAAAATTGACCCTTTTACCCTTGAAGATGCGGTCATTTAATGACTAAAAACTGGGTTTTGACGTACAATCAACGCGGTGCGTTGATGGTTACGACACGATACTCAACGCATCACGCTATGATCGCATCGAGCCTCATAAGTTTTGGATATGGCAGCCTACACAAATGTTAACCAACGTGATTGGCGATGCAGCAAGCTGTGATCACATTGGTCCACTGGTTTGGGACTCCAAACATGAGCTAAACATGTTCCAAAAAATTTAAAACTTGTCTGGGAACATCTATTGACCTTCCTGATCATGAATTAATAAAAATATGGACCATTAAAGGACGTTAAGGTGGATAAATGATATTTCAAATTTTGAAGGCCAATAATAGGCTAAATCTGGGAACCTAGCTAGAATTTTCCAAGTCTGGAACCCCTTGACAAGCTTAAAGAACTGAATAAAGCTTTAGATTTTTTTGGGTCTTACAATATCTCCCCCTTGAGAATATTTATCCTCGAATGAGATTGACTGAGATGGGATAATAGATAAACTGACGTACATACTGAACATAAACAACTGAAACATGATTCCATGACTGACATGACTGATAAGTAAATACATCATACTGATCATGCATATCTGAAGCATGTGTAGCTGATTCATGAATGCATGATAGAGTGTTCTGATGAACTGAGTTTCTTACAATGAGAATAGATATCTGATGCATGATTATATAAATGAACTGATACATGAATGCATGATTGAATATGCAATGGTAATCAATATCAAGTTTATAATGGAATTCTAATCATGAACTGGATACCAAGTTATGGATGAAATCTGAACATGAAACTTAAAGATGAAAGAGAACTGTTACCTTGGGCTGAGTTTGAGTTAGCGGAGAAGAGGTGAGGATACTTGGTACGCATGTTTGCTTCTGCTTCCCAAGTAGCTCCCTTAACGAACTAAAGCTAGATCTGAGGGCAACTCGAGCTCATAAGATACCTTGCTAAAACGACTAAGAGTTTTGAAGGGATTGATATAATGGAGAGTGAGATTTTCTTTCTTGTTGAATCTCTTCACTCCCTTCATGGGAGAGATCTTGAGAAAGATATAGTCACCAATCTTAAACTTGAGATCCTTTCTGCACAAATCTGCATAAGACTTCTATCGGCTCTGAGCAGCCCGAAGTCTTTCTCTAATCAACTAGACTTTTTCTAAGGCATCAAATACTAAGTCAGGCCCTATGACTGAGGCCTCACTAACTTTGAACCAACCGACTAGAGATCTACACCCCTACCATAGAGACCTTCGAATGGAGCCATCTGAATACTGGAATGATAGCAATTTTTGTATGCAAACTCAATCAAAGGCAAGTGGTCATCCCAATTACCATTGAAATCAATTGAACACGTCCTTAGAATATCTTATAAAGTCTGAATGGTCCTTTCTGCTTGACCATCTATTTGAGGATAAAAGGCTATATTGAGATAAACATGGGTACCAAGACCCTTTTGGAATGCTTTCCAAAAATAAGGGGTAAACTGGGTACCTATGACTGAGATAATAGATAATGAAACACCATACAATCTAACCAACTCTCTAATATAGAGTTTGGCATAATCCTCGGCTGAATAAGAGGTATAGACTGGAAGGAAATAAGCTGAGTTGGTCATCCTATCTACAATGACCCAAACTGAATCATACTGATGACGAGTACGAGGCAAACCCTTCACAAAGTTCATGTTCACTTATTCCCACTTGTAAGTAAGAATAATAAACTCATGCATGGACCTACTAAGTTTCTGATGCTCTATCTTAACTTGCTAACATATAGAGCACTTAGCCACAAACTCTGCAATATCTTTTTTCATCCAACTCCACCAATAGATCTTTCGCAAGTCGTGGTACATATTTGTGGCCCCTGGATGAATAGAGTAATGCACACCATACATTTCTGCGAGAATTCACTGCCTCAAGTCATCTACACCTGGCACACAAAGACGACCCTAACAACGCAATACACCATCTCTCCCTTGGAAGGAAACCTCTACTTTCTGATGTTTGACTGATTCTTTTAACTTTATTAGACTGGGATCTCTATCCTATTTTTCTTTTACCTCAAAAGCTAGAGATGATTCTGAACTGTTTGAACCCATATACTACCTTCTGCTAAATCGACTAGGCGTACACCTTATTTGGCAAGCTGATGGACTTCCTAAGCTAACTTCTTCTTACTGTTCTCAACATGAGCAACACTACCCATAGACAGAGCATCAGCCACTACGTTGGCCTTGCCTAAATGATAAAGGACACTTATGTTATAATCTTTCAAGAGCTCTAACAACCTTCTCTAACGAAGACTAAGATCTTTCTGAGAGAATATGTACTGAAGGATTTTATGATCTGTGAACACATCTACATGAACACCGTACAAGTAATGCCTCCAAATCATTAAAGTAAAAACTACGGCTGCTAACTCAAGATCATAAGTAGAATAATTCTTCTCATGAGGTTTAAGCTGTCTAGAAGCGTACGTTATGACCTTACCATGCTGTGTGAGGACACAACCCAAGCCTCTGGATGCATCATAATACACTACAAACCCATCTGAACCATCTGGAAGAGTCAAAACTGGAGCTGAGGTAAGTCGAGTCTTCAACTCCTAAAAATTCTTCTCACAAGGATCTAACCACTGAACCTTGACTTTCTTCTAAGTTAATCTGGACATAGGGGATGCAATGGAAGAAAATCCATCAATGAACCATCTATAATAGCCATCCAAACCTAAGAAACTCCTGATATCTGATGGAGAGATAGGGCAAGGCCAATTTCTTACTGCTTTGGCTTTTGAGGATCTACCCTAACGCTATCACCAGAAATAATATGACCAAGGAATGATACTAACCTTATCCAAAACTCACACTTACTGAATTTGGCGAAGAGATAATGATCTCTGAGAGTTTGAAGTACTGTTCTGAGATATTCTGCATGATCATGCTCACTGTGGGAATAGACGAGGATATCATCTATGAAGACTATGATGGACATGTCCAAGTACTACTTGAACACACGGTTTATCAAGTGTATGAAACCTACTGGAGCATTAGTAAGACCAAAGGACATGGCTAGGAATTTGAAGTGACCATACTGAGTACGGAAAGTTGTTTTCAAAATGTCACATTCTCTTACTCTGAGCTGATGATAGCCTGATCTGAGGTCTATCTTAGAGAAATAGTTGGCACCCTAAAGTTGGTAAAACAAGTCATTGATTCTGAGAAGTGGATACTTATTCTTGACCGTGACTTTATTAAGTTTATGGTAATCAATGCACATTCTGAGAGAACCATCTTTCTTTCGCATGAATAAGACTGGTGCACCCCATGGGGACACACTGGATCTAATGAATCCCTTAGCTAGGAGATCCTTCAACTGTTCTTTTGAATTCTCTAAGTTCTGTTGGTGCCATTCTGTATGGCGGAATAGATATAGGATGAGTATCTGGAAGAATATCAATACCAAAGTCTATTTCCCTTTTGGGAGAAATTCCTGAAAGATCTTCAAGAAAGACATCTGAATATTCATTCACTACTGGGACTGATTCAAAACTAGGAGTTTTGGAACTAGAGTCCTTAACTCAAAGAAGATGATAGACACATCCCTTAGATATCATTTTCCGTGCCCGACGATAGGAAACAAGCTGACCTTTGAAAACTGAAGTACTACATCTCTACTCTAGGACAGGTTCATCTTGAAACTGAAATTGGACAATTCTATTTTTGCAATTGACTGCGGCATAGCAGGAATGAAGCCAATCCATACCAAGAATAACATCAAAATTAGTCATCTCTAATTTGATTAAGTCTGTTGAAGTGACCTTTTAAGATACCATAACTAGACAATTCTTGTATACCCATCGGGCTATAATGGTTTTACCTACTGGGGTAGAGACTGAGAAGGGCTCTGCTAGAATTTTAGGACTGACTCCAAAATCAACTGCTATATAAGGAGTAACAAAAGACAAAGAAGCTCCTGGATCTAGCAAAGCGTAAACATGCAAATGAAAAATCTATAACGTACCAGTAACCAACTCAGGAGAATTTTCCTAATCTTATCGAGACTGGAGAGCATAAAGTCGATTTGGGCGTTGCCCACTAGTGGCACTGGAAGTGGTACCCTATTGATTTGGGCAATCGGACTGAGCTGAGAAATGGTTCTGTTGGCTCTGGGAACCTGTCTGAGGACAATCTCGGACTCTTTGGCCTGGCTTGCCATATCCAAAACAAATATCACTTCTAGCTCTGCAAATACCCTGATGGTGTTTGCCATAATTCTGACAAAGGGGATTAGTTTGGGCATTGCTAACACTGCCCTGAGACTTAGAGCCTGGTGCCCTATCTCTACTATCATTTCTAAAGTTAGGAGCTGGAGCACTATTTGAAGAAGGAGATAGAACTGATGACTTAATACAAAATTGAGAACGGTTTCCTCGCTCTGACTTAGGATGAGCAAAGTTAAAACTACCTGTCCTTGCTTTCTTATTCTGCTTCTCCCTCATCTAAATCTTTTTCTCTTCTATCGTTGAGCATAGGTCATAATCCTGGCTATGTTTATGTCACTATTAAACATCATGGACCTACAGTCATTGACCATACTATCATTCACCCCAGAAACAAACTTACTCATCTTGGCCCTACTGTCTGCCACTACAAGAGGAGCATATCTGGCTAATTGAGTAAACTTAAGAGAATACTCTTTTATCATCATGTTGCCCTTCTTGAGGTTTATAAATTCTAACACCTTAGCTTCTCTCAGCTCATGGGGAAAGAATCTATCTAAGAATGCGGTGACAAACTCCTCCTATTCTATGGATCCTACATCAATTGACCTTTCTGACTTCCACTGTTTGAACCAAGTGTGAGCAATATCCTATAACTGATATACAGCTAGCTCAGAACTCTCACTAGAAGTAACCCCTATGATGTCCGTAACTTTCTGAACTTGGTCAAGGAATTCCTGAGGATCCTCTTCTAACTTAGACCCAAAAAAAGATGGAGGATTCATTCGGGTGAAGTCACAAATCCTGGATGCAACTAAATTACCCACTGGGTTGGATGGAATAATAGTTGGTCATTCATTCTGAGCATCAACTGAATAAGCAAGAGTAGTGAATACAGCTCTAAACTCTATATGAGAAACATGTTCGTCCAAGGGATCTGCTTGGACGGGCTGAGGGGCTGACTGATTTCCAATTCTTCTTTTGGGAGGCATGTTCTGTAGAAGAAAGGGAGAAACTAATTAGACTGAGAATTAAACTTGAGCTCATGCTCACTATCACGACATGAATACTAAAAGAAGGGAAATTATTCTTAAAATATCTTATAGCCTCCTGTACATAAATGTGGCGCGTAACACACCCATGTACAAAACTCTACTAGATGCGGCTTTTAGACTACCTAGGATACTATTGAACCTGGATCTGATACCAAGTTTGTAATGCCTTGAATCTGGTACTCGAAATGCTACACGGTGCGCATGACCCCGAAGGACCACAAGCTAACCCATGACTGATATCTATACCTGAACACTGCATAATATACTATATGAAAGCAAAAATAAAGTTTGAAAAGCCATAAGGTTCAAACTGATAAAACATAACATCTGAGAGTACGATATATCGATACCAAAACAACATTGAAGTAAACTGTCTGAACATACTATAGTCTGAAAAGCCTCTAAAACTAAACTATCTGAATAAGGAGTTGATGGGACACATCCCCAACTAACTCGAATTGCTAAAATAAACTAAGTACTAAAAAAATAAACTAATCAAATAATAACCTCCTCAAATGATGAGGACTCACTACTAAATCTGGCTGCTGTAATTTGGAATACTATTGATGCTTTAGAGCTCATACTTTTGAACCTATGGTATAGAATAAAACACCATAGCATAATTGCATTAGTACGATTAAATGTACTGGCATGTATGTTAGTTAGGATGAATGCAAAGGGTTCAAATGTATGAACAATGGTAACTAACTGTATAACATGAACATGAGAATACATGCATGAATAAGTGACTGTAACTGAATTCCTGATGATACTGACTACTGAGTCTAAATGCTGATAACATGAGTTATTGTTAACTGATATAATTGATTTTAAGCGACTGTGTCTGGCAGTCTAAGTTCTGATGGAACTAGCTGAGTTTCATACTGAGCTGAGCGACTATATCTGACAGTCCTAAGTTCTATAGAACTATCTGAGTTCTATTATTGAGACTGAGACTAAAACTATAACTGTGTGAAGTAGTCATCTAATTGACATGCCCCAAATAAAGCAATATAGTTGAGTTGGGGTCTAATATGTAACCCCAATAAGAAGGGTATCAATACCGCACCACTGGTAAGAACAAGCTGTGAGTGACCCTTATATGGCAGGTACTCTAAAAAGAATGTTGGGACTCTCAACTGAAAGGTTAAGCCACTTTATGAACTCTCAACTGACAGGTTTGATGTCTCAACCTACCCTTGCTACATAGTTTTGGAATGTAAGGATTGCTTCTAAGAATCACACCCTCTACTGGTAGGTGAGTTCCCATCCTTGGGTTTACTCGGTGCTAAATCCTACTCCCATCTGAATAGACACTGAATGAGATTAACTGAACTGGACTGGACTGAGTTAACTGAGTTCCGTTGACTGACAAAATACTACTGAGATTACTGAATTTCTGAGATTTCTAAGGTTACTGGAATTATCGAGTTTACCGAGTCTTCCTGAGTCACATGACTGCCTGAGTTCTATGGATCATGGCTTGACTGAGAGTATCATGAAAACATGACACTAGCTGCACACAGCTAAATTGTCGGTTACAAGTACCCCCAGGACTTAATAAAAGGAAACTGACAAGGCATGACATTCTTGAATACGTGACCAACAATCCATAATACAATAAGCTGGAAATTTCATGAAGTACATGGTTATCATAATCTTGTACATGGTAGGAATGCATATAATCAATGTCATAATTTCATACTCTAACATTATGAGCATTCCAACAAACATCTACATTGCACCACAATAGCATGGGAGTCATTTAAACATAAGGGTAAAACATACATTTATCATATGGGTCACAATTGAGTTATAATACACAATTTCTATCCTCTTAGGCATTTTATCAAACACTATACATGCACAACTTAGGGCATAGGTGTAATCATCAAATTACACATCATAAACAAATCAATTCATGGATTTCAACTTGCATGCTAGCGTAGTTTCATGAAAAACACGTAAAGATTCCAACTTACGAATCGTACAACAAGATAAACATGGTTACAAAACAACCCACAACATAAATATCATAATTTATAATTTGAAATAGGATTCTTGAGCTTTATAGATGAAAGAAATCCATAAACCAACACTATGCATACCTTGGATAGAAGATTCTTGAAAACTAATGTCAAATTCTAGAAATTAGATCTTCAGTTGAAAAACCTAAGCTTGTTCTTGATGGATTTTAAGAGAGATAAGTGTATTTAGGTTGAATTGGGGCTTAATCCCGTGTTTTAGACTTATATAGGGGTGGGAAATTGACCCTTTTGCCCTTGAAGATGTGGTCATTTAATAACAAAAAAACTGAGTACCGACGCTACAAGTGACGTGACATTTTGATGGCTGCAATACGATACTCAACACGTCGCGCCATGATCACATCGAGCCTCAGAAGTTTTGGCGCTGGCAGCCTGCACAAATATTAACCAACGCAATTGGCGACGCAGTGTGCCATGATCACGTTAGTCCACTAGTTTGGAACTCCGAACATGATCTAAACGTGTTTTGAAAAATCCAAAACTTGTTCAGGAACACCTATTGACCTTCGTGATCCTAATTAATAAAAATATGGATCATTAAAGGACGTTAAGGTGGAAAAATGAGATTGCCAACTTTCGAAGGCCAATAATAGGCTAAGTTTGGGAACCTTACTAGAATTTTCTAATTCTGGGACCCCTTGACAAGCTTAAAGGACTGATCTAAGCTTTAGGATTTTACGGGGTCTTACAAAGAACATTTTCTGCTGCCATCTCTTAAAGTCAATACCCGCAAACTTTTTGGGTTTCTCCATCGGTGCCATAGCTTGCGGAGCATTAGTATGACTCGTCGTGGCAATACTAGTTACCGCCATAGTCGTTCCAGCATCATGCATTTGACTATCAGTCGTCATTTTCCTTTTACCACAAGAAAATACCTTTAGTATATCGAAATACTTATTAAAAAATTGCAGCAACTTTAAACATCTCTTGTTTCTAGTTTAACGATGAAGTTTTTATGACTTTCAATCATCAACCGAGTGACCTTTAACTTGTGATGAAGATTTTATGTCTTCAAATCATTAGTTAAGTTCAAACGGAGTAGAAAGCTTAAAGCTTTAATCTCCAGAAAACAAGCAATACAGATTCCAAAAGATTATTCCTTAAGATTGTTAATTTCAATATTTTTTGGTACAAGAATCTGTATATATATGCAACAACAACTTCTAACCAAGTTTAAGTCTAAGACAAGAACACTTATGAAGTTCCTTAACACCCTCAACACAAGATTATGAATAATCTATCTAAGAGATATGTTATTTTTCAGAAATGAGATGAAATAGAAATGTAAAGCCAAGTCCTCCGAATTCACGGAGTGTCCTTAAGGAATAATTTCCCTCACTGTACCCGAGGTTGAGGAATCTTTCTCTCAGGATAAAATGGCTTTCAATCCGAACAATAGCGGTACCTCAAATTGTTGGATTCTTCGAACTCACTAAACAACTTAATTATCACATAGAGTTTTTGTATAGAAGAAGAGTGTTTTTGTTGTCAAAAATCATGTTTATACCTGAGGAATATATCAGGTATTTATAGCCTTAAATGTGTTCTTTTAGAAAGGATGCATTGGTTCAGCCGAAAGGCACCTATTCAGTAGCAGTCACGTCTCTGCGCCTAGTCTGTCCTGGACCTGCGCCTAATTTGCGGCCGCAGGTGATGTTTCACAATTTCCAGTAGCTTCTGCGCTACGTCTACGCCCACGGGTCGCGTACCTACACTGTATCTGCGCCCACTGGTCACCCTACAGCTCGAAACAGTATGCCTTTTACTTCAAAGGGTTGCATCCCTTCATGATGCATTGCGTATGAGTTTTCTTGGCGTAAAAAATTGCGCCTTTTTCACTTGTAACACAAGTTTCAAATAAAACTCGTCTAAAAAGATAAATCTCATCAATCATTTGCCAAAGCCAAAATCGAACCCAAGCTGAGCGACGACTACGGCGCGAGGCACTACCTTGTTTTTGCCTCACTATCCATGTGGAGTTAGTGTTCCTTATTAAAAACACTCCAAAGTTTCCTTCTCCCACCAATGTGGGAGAATTAGGGAACTTTCCAATTTGAGAGTACACTTTCTAATTTGGTGTCTCTCTTTCCCTCCACCACTTTCCCTCCTTTTTAATTTCCATTCACATATAAACCTTGAACCCAACACTACATTTGGTGGCTGTCCGTCGCATAATTAGATATCTCCTGGAAACATCTACTCGTAAATTATTCTTTCCTAATGGTTCTCCGATTCAGCTTAATGCATTTCGTAATTCCAGTTGGGATGAATGTTCTTATACTCGTCGCTCTGTCACACAGGTTGATGCATGTTTCTTGAGCAAGAAGTAGACTGTGTTTCAAAATCTTCAACTGAATCTGAATATTGAGCAACGTCTACTGCTTGATCTGAGATTGTTTGGCTTTGTGGTTTACTTGTAGAAATTGAATTTCCTCAATCTAATCCCACTCCTCTCCATGCTGGCAATACTAGTGTTGTTCAGATTGCTATCAATTCAGTTTATCATAAAAGGACCAAACACATAGAAGTGGACTGTCATTAAATCGGAGAAGTTGTAGATAAGAGAGTCATTATTCTTCCACATGTAACCAATGATCTCCAAATAGCTGATGTGTTTACAAAGACTATGGCACAACGTCATAAGTTTCTGGTAGGTAAATTGATGTTTTTTGATCAACTAACATCAATTCGAGGGCAATGTTAGCATGATTGGCAAGATTCTAATAGCTTTACATATTTATGTAATAACTCTAAATATTTGTGTAAAAGTCATGGATTAATGTAGCATATTTTCAGAGAAATTACAATTGAGAATAGCAGATATTTAGGGGTGTAAATAGCAGATTTTTAGGCATGTAAATCAAAACTCTTGCTATTGAACGGAAGAATTCTCCATTTAAGAGCGTTCATTCAGCAAACCTGACATTTTTTATCATTTACTCTATAATCTATTTGCAAGTTGCAGAAGATGAGCCATCTTCCAGTTTTTTTTGTTAGACATTGTTAACTCTAAGGTGACTTGCAGAATAACAGTACTAACATGTACAAATTGTGAAGTTATTTCCATCATTAAAGCGATTAAAATATCATGTAACCACTAAGTAAAAGTAAATACATGGTCAAATATGAAGCAGAATTACAAAAGCTCTTTGATTTTGGACAGACGATGGATGATATTTCCCTTTGTAATTGACTCATTCTATTGTAACTGTAGTTCAGGAATGCATATGCATTAATCTTTGATCAGCATGCACAAATCTCTAACGAGGAGAGTTTGCTTAGTACATTAAGAACAACAAACTTCTTTTATTTTTGTCCGTTTAAACAAGATATAGGAGGAGACACTTTCCTTTACAATCACAGACAGAATTCAGCAACATTATTAATTTGAGGTAGCTTTCTTCCTGTTGATATACTTGCGATAAACTTCCACAAGTTTCTCAGGCTGAGGAATGATATCCTTTACAACATTGTCCATGCAAAATCTCCCATCCCATTCTGCTAGACTAGGCATCTTGATTTCATCTAGTATCTTCGTTTCATTCATCATCTCGATTGCCTTCACCCATCCCAGTAAACTACCAAGAACAATGTCAAGGTAACCAATTCTATCTCCACCAAAGAAAGATTTACCTTTGCTGATCTTGATAAAAGCTTCCTCCAGCAGCAAATTCCCTTCAGACATTTTCTCTTGCACAGCTGCTTTTGCTTCTTTTCCTTCTGCGTTCGTGAAGTCCACTATCAATGGATACCACTGCAACCATTTTCGTCAGATTTAATGGATAATTCCAGTACACAAAACTGATTGATTTTCAAGAGAAGGGGTTACTGAAGAAGTAACTTTGGTGAATGTATTACTACTTGGCCAAACGACTTCTCAAGTATGGCAATGTTCATTTACTGAAAAACAGTTCTATAATATAGTTCAACGACTATACGTGAAATTAACCATAAATTTTAAATACTAGTCCAAACAACATTTCAAGGTTAGTAGTTACAAATTCAAATACAACATTGTAAAGACTCAGAATTTTGAAACCATGCCAATCCCACAACTGGCATGTTGGATGGTTAAGAAAATTTTTAGCTCGAGAGACCAAATGGGAAGCATCCAGCACATAAATCATGGAAGAAAAGAATCATAAGAAGGATGTATATCCAGATGAGAGGGGACTTTCCCAGAGTACCATGGAAAGATTTGATGTGCTCCAACTCTGCTAGACCTAAAGCTGTATTTATCATGCGGCTGAAGCTACAAAATAGGCTGCTTAGAGCTGATAGACTGAATAAATGGGGAATTCAAGTAGGCACTGTGTGTATCTTCTGCAAGGCAGCTGATGAAACAAGATATCACATCTTTGTTGAATGTGATTTTGCTACACCATTATGGGGCAAGCTTATGGCCTAGCTACAAATCCACTAAAGGACACTTGATGTCAATTCTTGGGAGCTTCTGATCAAGTACACTAGAGGGCAAAAAAGACAGCCAAAATACTCAAGTTGATGTATGCTGAGTATATTCATGCAGATTGGATGAAGATAAATGCCAAAATCTTTACACAAAATGGAAGACCGGTTGATGCACAAGCCAGAGATAGCCTGATTTTGTCATGTTCGAGCTGATTGTGCCCTAAATCTTTTTCTTCAGCAGTTCAGATTTTGGTAAGAAATGAGTTATAGAGGATAAGAAGATAGGATCTCTTCTTCTTCTTCTTCTTCTTTTTGGATCAGCAGACAGTGCTGTTCTGACTGGTCTTGTAAATATTACTTTTGATGATTAATGAAAGTTAAGTCATCAAAAAAAAATAAGAAAATCAACTACAACATACCCAGTGTAGTCCCACAAAGTGGGGCCTGAGAAGGGTATAATGTATGCAGACCTTACCCCTACTTCCGAGGTAGAGAGATTGTTTCTGGTAAGTTACAATTTATAGGATATGAGATGGGATATGTAATTAAGTCCTCACCTTTTCATCTATATAGGATGCCCAAAACCGTGCTATGGCACGATCATAGGGATCAGAAGGAAGAATGGAGGGGCCACTCGGCCAAGCTTCATCGATGTGCTGCAGGATAACAAGTGACTCACAGATGGGCTTTTCGTCATGGAACAGGACAGGGATTTTCTTGTAAACAGGGTTGGATTTGAGGAGCAACTCACTTTTGTTTAACATATTTTCTTGTATAAACTCAGATTCAATAGACTTTATCTTGAGGGCTATTTCAACCCGGTTCACGTATGGGCTTGCCCATACACCTAGAAGCTTTACACTACTTGTTGTCATGGCTAGCTTCCTCAACAACTAATATTGAAGGAATGACTAATAAGCAGAATCCAACACTCCTTTTTTATGAATATATCAGTCAGCATATTTGATGCTTCTTACACACAAGTACTATCTAGTAAATTATGTTGGTTTGTCCTTGTCACCAAATAAAGAATATTGCAGGTGTGAACAACCATTGTAATAAACAATTCAGTAGGTGTGAATAAGTTGTCAATAATTTCTATTGATACAAATTACCAAGAACATTTTTTACATGTTCTACTTTAGTCGTTTTCGGTATTAATGTTTCTTTCGATTACTCAACTTTCTTGAGATACCATGAAAGTTAGGAAACAACTGAATTACCAAGGGAGAAAGATTAAAAAGTTACTTTGCTTAAAAGGTGTATACAAGGCCAAGATTTGTTAATATTCAAGTTAAAAGTCTATTGGAGCTAATGACTTTGCTTGATAACGTACACATCAATCTTCTCATGGTCTCAGCAACTCCACAAAGACACTTGAAATGGATAGAATATTCAACTCTTGATTCTAGCTTTGTCATTGGAATACCAAATGACCTCTCAATTGATTTAGCTTAAATCTCAAGGCCTATCAGAAAATTCTTCTTAATTTTCGTTTTTTTAAGTTAGTTTTATCTAATTGGAGTAATAGAGTACTACATTTCTCAGATGTTGCCGAAATGTCATCGGTATACTATAGTTTGTACTCTGGCTGGGTGATAATTTGATTTAAAATACCAAGAAGATCTTTGGCATCTTTTTCCTTGTAAAGGCATCTTATAGACCACAAAGCTCCAAACAACATCCTTCTGTAACATCAGTTTAATTGTTTTTTTTTGTTTAATGGTACCATAAAATTAGTATTATCGTACTCTTATTTTAATCCTATGATCATATTATATCATATTTTATACTATTAAAAGTGGGAAGCTCCAAAATGCAAAGTTGAATCATCATTTTATTCCTATACTAAATCATAATATTATAAACAGTTTAATTAAAAAAAGAGTAAATAATAAATATACATTTTAATGAAAATAAAATAAAATAAATAAGCATCCAGTATCCCCTGAACTCTGACTAAAGTTGCTACGACACACTCTTATTTTACGGGGATTCTGTTTCCCCTGAACTCAATTTTAGCATATTTTTATCACTCTTTTGTGCTGATGTGACACCTTGCATGAAGTTAAATACCTTGTTGAGTAAATGCGGAATAATAACAAAAGTATTTGTGGTAAAATAATAGAAAAATAAATGAAAATAATGAAACCAAGAATTTTACGTGAAAATCCTTTTAAATAAGGAAAAAACCACGGACCAAGAGGAGCAACTAATATTAATATAGTAAGGAACTTTACACCATAGTCGAAAGTACAATACTCAAAGTGACTACACACACTCAAAAGAAATAACCCTCTTTTGATGCCCACCTTACTAAAATATTGCTCACTCTATTATTTTTTATCACAGTCTGTGAAATACCTCACTGCTCTCTATATATTATTTTTCTCTCTGTTTGGTGTGTTTAACAAATGAACTGAGAAGCTCCTTTTATAGGAAAAATTTGCCTCTATCGATGTCAGCAATGACATCACTGAAAAATAATATTTTAAAGTGTTCATAGTGAAGACATTTAATGACCGATTTCTACCAACTAGAAAATCTTGTTGTTTTACATTTTATCTTGACAATTTTTTCACCTTTGCAACCAATGAGGAAAATTAAGA
>NC_061121.1:32782292-32850163 GCF_002878395.1 Capsicum annuum
ATCATATAACCTAAAAATATTAACTTCTTGATGGATGACTCTTAAAATAACTACTTTATGAAAAGAAAAAAATGCACACTGATAAACCATTCCTGCAAATTCCATCAATATTTTTCTGAAGTTGCTAAAACTCTTCTTACCTAATCAATAACTCAACAACTTCTTAATTCTGTAAGTACAGAAAATTCATGAGAAAATCTTTTTGAACATTTTATTCAATGTGAATGAAAATTTTATTATTTAGGCAGTTAATTATTTTTAGTTTCAAAATTCAAAAGTATCGGCTCACTCTCACAGATCAATGGTCAATCATTCTATTATCGAACATCCAATAAATTCGAAGAAACCACATGATTCTTTGAAAAATCAAGACAAAGAATTTTAGCATTAGCCTGCAGTGGAACCAACGTAAATGAATAAATATAACAAAAACAGATTACGAATTAGAGTTGCTGCTGAAAACATAGTTGATAGTAATTTTCCACTTTTCAGAATACACTCTTTTTTTTGAATATGAATTTACCTTCAATAGAGAAAGTTTCAGTAATCTTCAGTAGAATTCTTGAACAATTTTACCTGATTTTCATTTTACATATTTTGTAAGAGATAGGAAATGTAGGATTCTTGTACAACTCCAATTTGTCAATCAAGAAGTCTATTGAAGATTTGTCATTACCCGAACCGAGGCCTAGGACACAATGAATATCCTGAACCATGAAGGCCCAAGAGCCCTTCTCTACTGACAATCACATACACAATTCATAAACAATAAGGAAATGCGGAAAATAAAATGGTATCATGGTTATCCAATTTCAACAAAACCATAAAGTTATAATTTCAACAAGATCCAAATCCATCTAACACCTGTCTGTGAAATCTTTACTAACTGAAAGAAAACAACATCTGTTTGAAGATCGGGACAAATTCCCTTATCAGACTATGAACTAAAAACAATGAAATCATGAGATAAGGCCTTCCGAAATAAGGGAGGCTCACCAACTCCAATCGTCTGACAATGGTCTACAGCTTAGCGGGACCCCGGGACTGATCCTCAGATTCTGAAATATAGGGAGTCAATACAAATGTACTGGTACACAGAGCAATTCAAAATAACATACTTTTATATAGAATAAGTGAGAGCAATTTATGAAATATTTTACATACAATATATGAAAACAAATGGACATTTTTTAAAGACTTGACAACATTTATTTGAAACCATGATCCACTCTTTATTTTACTTCTGAGCTAAATGGTACACCCTATAATCTATAATTCCACGGGCTATATGAAATCTGTCCTTGACACGGCGGCCAAGCTCCCAATCCAAGTTTGCCGCAAGAATTGGAGTATCTATAAGGGGGACACATAAGATCACACAACAGGGTGCCAAAATCCCCATTTTCAACCTTTTCTAAACATGAATCTTTCTGCATTCAAAATTTGAGTAAAATCTATATTTTAGTCTGTTCTGAATCTGCTACGGCATTCATCTATTTAGTATGTCATACCAAGAGTTGCAAGTCATATATCTAAGCCATACATTATCATATTACAGCTCTTTTATTTAAATAATGTTTAGACCACTAAGTCATTCAAATAGTACAATAGGATTCATGTTTCAAAACATATGTTAAACCATACAAAGATTCTCTTTTTCAATATTTCAACAAATCAGGGTCAATTTCTCAAAAACAATCATACAATTCCTTTGATTATCATATTTAACATTTAAAATGAGAAATTATCCCTCTTTACAATTCTCAACCAACATAAAGTTCATATAAGATAGTAAAACCCTTGGTTTATGCTTTAAGACATGCAATTGAGTAACCCATAACTTGTAATTTAAGAAATAACACCATGAGAGAGGGAAATACATTATTTATGCTCTTAATTCATATTCCAAAATTGAAAACACATATATACATATACACGAGTAAAAATTTAATTTTAAAGGAAGGCCTCAAGATCAAAACGTTCACAATGCATACTTCTTAATGTAATTCGAAACCCTTCATAAACATATGATTTCTCAACATTCCAAAACCTTATTAAAATGATTACATCATGCCCATGTAGTTTAGAAAAACCCCACGTACCTTATATTGATTAGTTTGAAGATTGGAAACCTTATCCTGAAACCTTTCTTGAGAATCTTGAATTGAATAGCTTAAATTCTTAATCTTTGGGGAGGAGTTAGGGTTATGTTTTTTAGAGGATTTGAGATGTTTAATGGATGAAATAAGAGGAAAATATCGTCCCTTGAGGGTTATCAGGCGTGGGCTGGGAGTTATAAGTGAAGAAAAATACTAAAAAGCCCTTAAAAATACAGAATCAACAACTGTAAACTAGGGGTGAACTGGAGTGTGCGCCGCATGCTAATCGTACAACCTCACTGTCTCTCTCACGAAAATGGCTATAACTTTTCCTTCGGGTAACGGATTAAGGTAAAATTGGTATCGTTGGAAAGTTAACTCAATTATCTACAATTTGGTGGGTCTTGAGCTGTAATATTGTACTTTTATCGAAAGTTATATACATTCAAAGTAGACCCTTAAAAAATCGAATACAAGGATTTGGCCGAATCTAAGGTTCTTAGCTCAACTTCGCTCTAAGTGATTCCAATGAGTATTTTTTACCTCGAAAGCACTTCAAACACGAGGATAAAGATCATGACACTTATTCTCACTTGGAAATAATTTCTATTAGTGTTTACACACATAGGAACAACAGTTCGGTTTCTAGTTCAAAAATACGGGGTGTTACATTATCTCCCCCTTGGGATCATTCATCCCCAAATGATGGGTAGGGGCTTTTTGAAGCTTTAAAAGTCTAGAATTTAGAATATAACTTTGATTTTGAGCATTTTTCCTCAACGAAATATGCAAAAGCTTGAGATCAAACAAGCTTCATGATAACCCTAGTGAAACATGCGAACACGAAGCGTGAGATAATAGGAATTGACATAAAATGACTTTGCACATGAGTTCAAGGGATCATAATCATCACAACATAGGGCATGAGTTTATTTAGTGATCAAAAGTATGATTTTCATTGGTACAAATCATGAAATAAGATTTCACAAAAGATAGGTATAGAAGCATTCTCCACCTCTCATGATACAATGAATGGACCTAAAACTGAGAGACACTACTCAACTATGCCCCAAATAACAAATAACATACTTCATCATTTCCAACTTACAATTCTCCCATAACACTTCTAACCACAAGAGTTTGAGTTTCCCCATATAGTACTTCCATTTTGAAGCATAATTCAAAGTTAAGAAAAAATGCTAACTTAAACTACGGGACCTTGTACTCTACATCACATTAAGAAAATACCTTACCTCATCACTATAATCCAATAATATCAAGTCTTAATTCAAGGAATACTAACCACATGGCACATTGGTTTGTGTTTTCATCAATCACAACATTCAAACTTATCATTACTACACCCACTTAATGGATCTCTCACCAAAACCAACAATTGTAATCACTCTCATAAATATTTTCGCTACATACCTCCTTCCCAACTATTTCTCATAATGAAAGTCGTTCCCCTTCTTTCCCCCATTACCATTAACCTTAGTTAAAGAGTTCAAATCAAAATTTTCACATTCAAGAACATCTACTCCCCCTTCCTAAGTCACTACTACTCTTTCATAACAACTATCATACTATCATTCGGAGGGTCATTAAGGGCCCCAAGGATAAGCATCATGAATGGAAGAAACACTACTCAATTATAACCCATATTTGTTGATCTACTTAAGGTGGGACATGAGGTGAAGATACGAGACAATCACAAAGTGTTTCATATATCAAGGGTTTGGATCATAAGTAGAGAGTCACTCTGGCATAAACACAACATGGCATGAGTCCTTAGGACAAACCATAGAGAGAAACATGAGCACTTACATCACTAGTCGTACATCATAAGATTGGAATTCATGAAGTCAACGATTGATACAAGGACTTCCACTCGAAGCTATTGCTTCTCATTTTCAGAGCTGAAATAGTCATGAGTTCGCACAACTTTATCCTTTTGGCTAACCCCGAAATACAATGAATCAATAACATATGAAGTATAGTTCCTTAGAACCAAGCATGATTTAGGACACAGATTTATGGATCATGAACATCATAACATAGAACTTGAATACTTGAAATATTAGATCACTGAGGGACATTATTGACCCTAGTTTCGAAGTCGGGACATGACATGGGTTACATAAAGGGCTCAAACCTTAGACATAGGTAGGACTTGAATACCTAAGACATTAGTAGATGTCCACTCTAATTAAAGTAGGAGGAGAAGAGGAGCTTGCTTGAATAGGAATTGATTTATCATGATTCTCACTCGAAACTTTACACCACAAGAAAATTTGGGAACTACTTTAACTCATCATCTCCCTCTTAGATCAAAGTCACAATTCTGGACTTGAGGACATATCTTCTCATTAAATTTATAAGCACAACACTCAACATAATAGGGTATCACCATGCACATAAATGCTAAACTTTTACCTTTTAACTATACTCTAAAGGCATTGCTTTACGAAAATGCTACTCTTAATTTTCGCTAGCCTCTATAGCCATCACCCTACATCTCACGCTCTCATATACATACACATCTTCTCTTCCTACCACATAAAATGCACTTTCCACTACTTAACATTCTAATAGTAGACCGCTAATCACATAACTTACAATATAATAAAATTTGTAAAACTATACCAAAGGCGTATGTTGACTACCTATATTACTTCAATTCAACTCTAACGAATACAGTATAATAAC
The DNA here is from genome assembly GCF_002878395.1 of Capsicum annuum. NCBI lineage: Eukaryota > Viridiplantae > Streptophyta > Magnoliopsida > Solanales > Solanaceae > Capsicum > Capsicum annuum. The sequence goes on from NC_061121.1 coordinate 32,787,101, forward strand.
TCTCCAGACTTCTCCATACTACAAAATTAAAAAATATGACCTAGGTACACATGACACTCATACACATCACACTTTATCTAACCACATACTATCTTTGGGTTCAACTTATTTTTATATACTCACGCTCTTATACACTTAATGACTCAACCATAATTCATCATGTTAACTCTAGTCCTCATGTACATAAATATCAAAATTATCCACTCCCTTTTCCATAAGTTTCCAACCTAAGCTATTTCACACCTCATATTAAGCCTACTACTTACTCATACAAAACATGTATCACTAATCTTAAGTTACTATCCTTTTTACCACTGCCCATATCTCAAGTTCAAGCCTATAGCCTACAATCAATCATGTACCACCAATGAAATAGGTTACATACCATACTATTCCCTTAAATTAGGGAATCAACCCAACTACGCCATTTAACTTAATTACTACCCATAAGTTCTTTCTCTTCACGATATTACTACCATATCTTAGAATTTACCACACACCTTCTCACGTGCATTACTAGCTTACAACTACTAGAGAAAAGATAATTAAGGGAGGTAAAGTAAACTAATAGGGACAATCGATGTTAATCTTATAACATAATCCATTATGATCTTATCAATACATTCAAATTTCTAACATAATACTTACTTACCCATGCATACATTTCGTCTACCTTTAAATTTCATTCACACTGATGAGCCTCTACCCATAACTTACTGACTAGTCTACCTCTTTCCATACACAACCTATACGTGATTTCTACCACCACCAAAACTATCTATTCTGAGATTCTTTCCTATTTTGAATAGATACTAATCATGCCAAACACTTTCTCCACACACTAGCATACAATCTACAAATATTGCTACCACATTAGTCTATCACTATTAAATGACAAGCCACTCCTCAATCTACAGTTATATAACTAAATTAGCTTCTTCACGGAAAATTCACCCTCACCCTGGCTTCTAATCTTGTGGCTTTAAGTAACTAACTTCTTGGCCATCTCACTAATAATAGGTTATGACAGTTGAACATATACTACTACTCAGGTGGTAATACAGTTCCAACATTCTGCTATATATCATTACCCTTAAGCATGACATCTGCAATAATAATTTTGAAAGAGGATTGAATACACTTTGTACCTTAGGCTAAAAAACATGATTTTATTAGGATAAAGGTATACAATTAAATCAATACACCTTGAAGCACTAATGGACTCCTCTCAAGTCCTCGTGTTATCTCATAGCTTTATAGATAATTCAGTTAGAGAGAACCACATCACTAGGGGAGCTAGACTCTTAGACTTATATCAAATCAACGATGAGGCCTGGCCAATGAAATTAGAACAAGGAAGGAATTTAGATAACTTTCTTATGGATGACACTATAGCATGAACTGGAGTATGAATGAATAAGAAACAACTCCTAAATGGCTGGTAGCCTCCTGATTATAAGTGTAGTGCATAACAAACCCATAAGAAAGACTCTACTAGACATGATTTTGCAGATATCCTGGGACCATGAACTGTGCTTTGATACCAAGTTTGTAACAAACTGAACCGAGGCCCAGTCCACTATGTGAATCCCAAATCATAAAGGCCTGAGAGCCCTTCTCTACTGGTAATCATATACACAATTCATAAACTATAAGGAAATGCAGAAAACAAAATAGAATCATGGTCATCCAATTTCAATAAAACCATATGGTTATAATTTCAATAAGACCCAAATCCATCTAACACCTATCTGTGAAATCTCTACTAACTGAAATAAAACAATATCCAGGCCCCCGGTTGGACCATGAACTAAAAACAATGAAATCATGAAATAAGGCCTACTAAAATAAGGGAGGCTCACCAACTCCACTCATCTGGCAATGGTCTACAGTTTAGCAGGACCTCGGGACTGATCCTCAAATTCTGAAATATAGAGGGTCAATACAAATATACTGGTACGTAGAGCAATCCAGAATAACATACTTTTATATAACATAAGTGAGAGCAATTTATGAAATATTTTACATATATATGAAAACACATGGGCATTCTTTAATGACTTAGAAACATTATTTGAAACCATGATCCACTCTTTATTTTATTTCTGAGATAGATGGTACACCCAACAATCTATAATTCCACGGGCAATATAGAATCTACCCTTGACTCAATGGCCAAGCCTCCAATCCAAGTTTGCCCAAGGATTGAAGTATCTATAAGGGGGATATACAAGATCACACAAAAGGGTGTCAAAATCCCTAAACAAATCAACATGTCATGGTAGTGCACAAGATCACAAAACAGGGCTCCTAACCATAGTCCCAATTTAGGACAACCTGAATCAAGGTACACAAGATCACAAAGCAGGGTACCATAATCCTATGATGGCAAATCATGATTTCTAGCGTTGAGTCTTTCAACTCGTACTTTCTTCGGGTAACCATCTAACCCTCTTTAGGCCCATTTTTAACCTTTTCTAAACATGCATCTTTCTGAATTAAAAATTTAAGTAAAATCTGTATTTTAGTCTGCTCTGAATCTGCTATGGCATTCATCTATTTAGTATGTCATACCAAGAGTTGCAAGTCATATATCTAAGCCATACATTATCATATTACAACTCTTTTATTTAAATAATGTTTAGACCACTAAGTCATTCAAACAGTACAATAGGATTCATGTTTCAAAACATATGTCAAACCATACAAAGATTCTCTTTTTCAATATTTCAACAAATCGGGGTCAATTTCTCAAAAACAATCATACAATTCCTTTGATTATCATATTTAACATTTAAAATGAAAATTATCCCTCTTTACAATTCTCAACCAACATAAAGTTCATATAAGATAGTAAAACCCTTGGTTCATGCTTTAAGACATGCAATTGAGTAACCCATAACTTATAAATCAAGAAATAACACCATGAGAGAGAGAAATACGTTATTCATGCTCTCCATTCATATTCCAAAATTCAAAACACATATATACATATAAACGAGTAAAAATTCAAGTTTAAGGGAAGGCCTTAAGACAAACGTTGATAATGCATACTTCTTAATGTAATTCAAAACCCTTCATAAACATATGATTTCTCAACATTCCAAAACCTTATTAAAACAATTTCATCAAGCCCATGTAGTTTAAGAAAACCCCACGTACCTTATATTAATTAGTTTGAAGATTGGAAACCTAATCTTGAAACCTTTCTTGAGAATCTTGACTTGAAAGGCTTAAATTCTTGATCTTTAGGGAGGACCTAGGATTATGTTTTTTAGAGGATTTGAGATATTTAATTGATAAAATAGGAGGAAAATATCATCCCGTAACGGTTATCCGGCATGGGCTAGGAGATATAAATGAAGAAAAGACTAAAAAGCCCTTAAAATGCGGAATCAAAAGCTGTAAACTAGGGGTGGATTGGAGTGTGTGCCGCACGCTAATCGCGCGACCTCACTGCCTTCCTCATGAAAATAGCTATAACTTTTTTCCCAGGTAACGGATTAAGGGAAAATTGGTATCGTTAGAAAGCTAACTCAATTATCTACAATTTGGTGATTCTTGAGCTGCAAAATTCTACTTGTATAGAAAGTTATATACGTTCAAAGTAGATCCTTCAAAATCGATTATAAAGATTTGGCCGAATCAAAGGTTCTTAGCTCAACTTCATTCTAAGTGATTCCTATGAAGATTTTTCACCTTGAAAACACTTCAAACACTAGGATAAATATCATGATACTTATTCTCACTTGGAAAAAATTTCTATTAGTGCTTACACACATAGGAATAAAAGTTCATTTTCTAGTTTGAAAATGCAGGATGTTACAAGATTACTCGATATTTTTGTTAAATTTAAGTTCTTTTAGACAACAAAAAGGTAAAAGAATTACACTGAAAGCCTAATAGGAGCAAAAAATAAATTATAATGTCGATTTGCAATATTCATTTTTGAAAAGAAAATAAAAAAACAGTAAAATATCAATTTAAGCACACTATCAAAATTATAGGATAATCAAGAGAACTCTTAGAAGACGTTAACCTAATTCATAATATAAGGATTTACTTGTCTCATTAAGTTGTATAGTTGTAGATAATAGAGAGAGTAGTAGCAGTTGAGTAGGGTTACTTGTTGGACATACCTTTCTGAATGCATTGTGTGTCACGAAAGGCTGCTGCATAATGCGAACTTACAGTATGGACTTATCCTCATCAACTAACTTCGTCGAAAAACATCATATGCACGCAAAGAAAAATTGTCTAGTTTTTCCAAATAACCAAAATGAAAATTATTTCCAAGTAAATATAGAGGTCTGTCTAATGCCTAGAGGTCACATAAGTTGAACAAATTAGTAAATGGAAATAAAAATTTTAAGATAAGGAGAGAGCAGTAGTTGGTAAATAGGTCAGTACTTTATAGTTAAGAGTTTGTTGATATTTGACTTCGAATTTAGTACTGCACTGATATGTTTAACCTCAACTTGTAAAATACATACATAAAAAACTCAGAAGGATAAAAGTTATCCGATGATACATATATACATCTATATATAGTTAAAATTGGGTGCAAACAATAGAAAAATTATCCAAAGTATAAGCATAGTTCTAGTTTAAACTCCATCAAATTCATAACAAAAAAATTATATTGTGTCAAAATAAGAAAATAACTTAGAAAATTTACACCCAGATTCCTCTCAGACTCGTCTTACAGTATATATCCATAGTTTCAAATATTGATTCAGAATAGAATTGAAAAATATAAAAAATAAGGATAAAAATAAGTTTAAAGTAATTATACAAGGAAAACGATGACAAATTATACTTGCTTAGAATTGCGTAAGAGTTCAGATAAATCAGTACATCAGAGAATTGGTCATTCATATGAATCGATTTCCTATTTTTTTCCAATTTCTATTCCCAAGAATTCTGACAAATCAGTGCAGCAGTGAATTGACCATGATGCATGAATCGATTGTCCATTTCTTCCTGATTTCTATTCCCCACAAAACCTAATTCTGTTTTGCTAGAAAAAAGATTATGAAATTGGACTACAAAATTATTCTTTTGTCGAAAACCCGAATTTCTGACGATCGGAAAAAAAATTGTGGAAAGAAAATTCACCTTTTGAGAATTCAATGGAGAGTTTTGCTTTGCCAGATGAGAGGAAGAGAGACTTCTTTTTAAATAAATATCTAACACTTTTATCAATTGTGAATCTGTGGGAGTAAGTTTTAAATTGACTGTTTTATCTTTAGAACTGATCATTTATTTTCAAATGATTAATTATTTTTTAATTTTTTAATTGTTAATTGATAATTTTATTTAATTATTATAAATAAAGATTTTGTGGTGCTGACATGTGGCATTTTTTTGACTCTCCTATTATATACAGATAGATATTCATTATAATGACTTATGACATGAAACGTTGGGTTGGTCACGATGTGATTGATAATAGGTAGTAGTAATTTGGTTTCAATTTCATACATAATCAATAATTTTATGAGGTAAATACTTCCATTATATGTATGTTATTAATACATCTTTGAGCATCTCTTTGTTTTTGTTGTTTTGATGGGCTCAAAAATCTGTATGTTTCCAATCAAACTTTGTAACTAAGTTCAAAAACAACTTTCAAGAACTAAAATGAAGTTACAAAAACTTCAAATGAATAATCAAATGAACTATCAAAGTGAAGTATTTATCAACTTTAAGAAAGAAGATGAAGTAGAAAATTGTGGAATCAAGTCCACTAAATGCACGTGTGTCCTTAAGGAATTTATTCCCCTCAATTACCCGAGGTTATGAAATCTTTTCCTCCCAGGATAAAATGATTCTCTTTCTTAAAATATCGGTACCTCAAATTTTCAAAAACTTCAAACATACTCAAGATTTGATAATCACACGAGAGTTTTTAGAAGAAGAAGTTGTTTTTCTACTCAAAAATAATTGTCTGTACCTAAGAAAAAATTCAAGTATTTATAGTCATTAAGGTGTTGCTTCATAAAGAGAAGCAATGGTTCAAAAAGGTGCACCCATCATGAAGGTGCAACTCTTTGAAAAGTCACAACCCATTGGAAAGGTCATAACCATTCAATTCAAAAAAGTGCCTATTCAAATTGCATCCTTTCTCTTAGTGTCTTTTTGAAAAAAACATCATCTTTCTATTTTCCATTCACACCTCTTAATATTCCAATAACTCCCTACATAAATGGAGAATAACTATCTTATCAAAAATTTATGGCATCTCTTAATATCCCAAACAATCTCCCACATGAATGGGGAATGACTATCTTATAAAAAATTTATGAAAAAGTATGTGATCAACAAGCAAAGACTGATTGTATCTGGATAAATAGGTTCCCCTTAAACTTTTCATAGTGAACATACATCGGATGCACTCGGTTAGTCGGTAGATTTGACATCTTTAAATCGTCGAACTTTAATGTACTCCTAGACAACATATGTCACACAACCAACCTTTTACCGTTTATGATTCTTACGATTTTATTTGTTTCAGCCATGGACACGTCTTGATTTCATGAGAGCATAGAGAATAGGACTTTACTAACATTCTCCTTAAAGAGGTTTTCACTTCACCCTCACATAGGTGATTTCTAAACGTTCAATCTACAGATTAAACTATTTGGTCAAATCTGCCAAAATTTAGATAACCATTAAAAAACCTTCACACCACAAGTCTTATCCTTGTTTCCTAAACATTGTCTACATAATGAGAATTGGTTGAGTATATTGACAATGTTGAACCATTAGTCATAATTTTGTTTGATTTTGTTGAAACTATCTCTTGGGATCTCCGATATACTAGGTAGAGTTATCGCCATGTTGACTTGTCCTAGGCCGTAAACCCATTCCCTTTGATGTTCTCTCAACCCCCTCTCTAGATAGGCCTTTGGTAAGTAGATTTGACACATTATCCTTTGACTTCACATAGTCAACCATGATAATTCCACTAGAGAGTAGTTCTCTAACGGGATTATGTCTCCATCTTATATGACGAGATTTATTGTTATACATTATGCTCCCTACCTTACCTATCGTCATTTGACTATCATAGTGTATACATACTGGTGCTAATAGTTTGGCCCAATAAGGAATATCTTCTAAGAAATTTCGGAGCCATTCAACTTCTTCACATCTAATATGATAAATTTAGATTCCATTGTAGAGCGGACAATACATGTCTGTTTGGAGGATTTTCAAGAGACTGTTCCTCCACCTAAAGTAAATACATATCTACTCGTGGATTTTACTTCATTCGATACGGTGATTCCATTTGCATTACTATATCCTTCAATTACTATTAGATATTTATTATAATTCAAAGCATAGTCTTGGGTGTATTTTAGATACCCCAAAACTCTTTTCATTGCCATCCAATGAGTTTTATTGGGATTACTCGTGTAGATACTCAATTTACTAATAGCACATGCTATATCAGGCCGTGTACAGTTCATGATATACATTAAACATCCCAATACTCTTGTGTAGTCCAACTGTGAGTCACTTTCACTTTCATTCTTTTGAAGTGCAAAGCTCACATCTAATGGAGTCTTGGCAATACCAAAATCCAAATACTTGAACTTGTCAAGTACCTTTCCAATGTAATAACACTGTGACAATGCCGACACTTGTGGAGTTTTATGGATTCTTATCCCTAAGATCACATCCGCAACTGCAAGGTATTTTATATCAAACTTGCTCTCAAACATTTATTTAGTAGCATTTATTCCAGAAATATCTCTACTGATATCAACATGTCATCCACATACAAACAAACAATGACTTGTGATTTAGAGTATCATTAATGTAAACAGATGTATTACATTCATTTATCTGAAACTCATTTGCCAAAATGGGTTGGTCAAACTTTGTATACCACTGTTTGGGTGCTTGTTTTAGTCCATAAAGTGACTTAACAAGTTTGCACACCTTATTTTCTTTACCAGGAACCACAAAACTCTCAGGTTGTTCTATGTAAATTTTTTCCTCTAACTCTCCACTTAGGAATGTTGTTTTCACATCTATTTGATGAATTTCAAGATTATATACCGCTGCCAAGGCAACTAACATCTGAATTGATGTTATCCTAGTTACAAGCGAGTATGTATCAAAATAATCAAGGCCTTCCTTCTATTTGAAGTCTTTCACTATAAGTCTTACCTTGTATTTGTTAATAGGACCATCCACTTTCATTTTCCTTTTGAAGATCTATTTAAAACCTAAAGGTTTATTTCCTGAAGGAAGATTAACCAATTCCCAAGTATGATTGCTCAGGATTGAATCAATCTCACTATTGACTTCCTCTTTCCAAAAGGATGAGTCTGAAGAAGACATCGCTTCTTTAAACGTTTGAGGCTTATTTTCTAGGAGAAACGTTACAAAATCTAATCCAAAAGAAGTTAATGTTCTTTGATGTGTACTACATCTTGAATTCTCATTATTATGTACATTCTCGCTTGGTTCATCTCGTGATCTTTTAGACCCTCCGTTAGACTATTCATGTCTAGTTTTATACGGATAAATGTGTTCAAAGAACTCAACATTATTTGATTCAATCACCTTTTTTTCATTTATATCTAAATGTTTGGATTTATGAACTAAAAACGGACATGCTTTACTGCCTTTAACATATTTAATGAACATGCAGTCTACTGTCTTAGGTCCTATTTTCATTCTTTTAGGCTTCAGAATTTGGATTTTCTCTAGAGACCCTCACACTTTAAAATATTTCAAGTTGGGTTTTCTTTCTTTTCATTTTTCATATGTAATTGATAGTGTGTTACTATGGGGCACTCTATTGAGTATTTAGTTAGCTGTAAGGATGGTTTTTTCCCTTATGTTTTTGCGGTATAAGTAAGACATTCATCATTTTTTGTAAGGTTAGTTCTTTGTTTCTGTAATTCCATTAGATTGAGAGACATTTCCATTCCCCACACATATTTCTGCAAAAATAGATTCATATTCTCCCCCTTCACTTTTATCGTTTTGATCCTTTTCTCTAACTAATTTTTATTTTTTATTTTTTATTGCCTAAACGCGTCTATTATTTCATCCTTACTATTCAGTAAATAAATATAACAGTATCTAGTGCAATCGTCAATAAAAGTTATAAAATACTTTTTACTTACCACAAAAAGGTATTGACTTTATATCGCAAATGTCGGTATGGATTAAGTCTAAGGGACCTGAATTCCTTTCAACAGACTTATACGAATGCTTAGCATCCTTAGATTCCACACATAATTGACACTTTGATTTGTTGTAGTCAAAGTTAGGCAACACTTCCAAACTAATTAGTTTTTTACCTGACATGTCCTAAACGACTATGCCACAAATCATTTGACTCTAGCAAGTAAGAAGAAGCCTCAGCTTTTTTTAATTTCAACAACCATTATATAAAGTTTGAAAGGACCCTCATTGAGGTAGCCCTTTTCTACATACGTTTCATTCTTGCTTATTACAACTTTCTCCCAAACAAACACACACTTTCATTCATTTTTAACGAAAAGTGTTGTCGACACTAAGATTTTCCTAATAGTAGAAACATGGAGAACATTGTTGAGAGTAAACACCTTACCTAAAGTCACTTTTGAAAATATCTTCTCACTTTCCTTCAACCTTGGTTGTTGGATTATTTCCTTCTTTGTGACCTACATGATCAGAAGTAGCAAAAGCTTCTTTGTCCGCTCAAACATGTCTAGTGGCTCCTAAATTAAAGCATCATTCATTTAGATATCCGACTATATTGCTTCAGTGATCATATCACAATAATTTTCAATCTTTCTAGTTGTTTCCAACATTTTATCTAATCTCTTTTCTTGTTCTTATTTAGAACTTGACTATTTAGAGCTTTGTAGCCAACTTCACTACAAATGTAGCAATTGTCTTAGAATATTTTCTTATTTTGCTCTTTATCTTGTCCAGAAGACTTCTTCATCTTCTTATTATTTGGAGTATCATCCTTAACAGAATTTGCAACCATTATTAATGATTTTTCATTCAACTCATTATCCTCATCTATCTTGGAATGATTCATATGCTCTTTCAAATTAGATAATTTATTTTCAATAATTATTTTTTTTTGGGGAAATATGAGGATCTATACTTGTGAACATTTACATTTCAAGTTTGTCCAGCCAAAATGACATCATTTGCTATCAGTCTTTGAAGTTCACACCAAAATATTTTTCTAATTTCTCTGTCATTTTTATTACTAGAGCAATATCTGAACGACTTAATGATGCAACAATTGGTAGCCATTGGGACAACACCATTCACAATCAAATCAATTTGTTGTTCAATTTCATTCGTCATTTTTCTGTCAATCTTTGACATACTCTTTAGTATTTCAGAATACTAACAATAAAGACTTTAATCTTTAGCCAACTTGTTTCTAGTCAATGATGAAGTTTTTATATCTTCAAATCATCAACCGAATGAACGTTGAGACATGATGAAGTTTTTATGACTTTAAATCATAATCAAATTAAAACAGAGTGAAACCCAATATATTTTAAACCCCAAAAACCAATACAAAGATTTTAACGAATCGGTGAAGTTTTTATATTCTTCGAACTGAATTCCAACATTGATTTCTCGATGAAGCTTTTATATTCTTCTAACCAAGGGAGTATGAATCAAAAGAGTTTAGTCTCCACAAAATCAGACCCAATACAGATTAACCAAATACTTGATTTATAAATAGCGATATAAATTTTTTTCCCTTCACCAAGCAAGCTCAAAAGTAAATATTTTTATACTTTTTTTAAAATTGTTGTTTTTCTCAATTTTGGTAAAATTTGTATTTTTCAACAATAACTTCAAACACATGTTCAAATTAACATATGAACAATCAAATAAAGTTTAAACTTTGTATTTACAACTTTGAAATTTTAATAATAAGTTCAATCCAACTTATGAACATCATTAAAATAAAGTTCAAACTATTTTCTGGAAAATAGCAAAACCAAATGTTAAGAACTTCAACACAAGTTTAACCAACTTATGAACTATCAGAATGAAGTTTCAAGAATTTCAAACACAAGTTCAAACAGTTGAAGAACTATTAAGTTCAACCTATTTACTGAAAAATAGTAAAACCAAATAATAAGGAGTAGTATAAATTCCTTAAGATTGTTGTTTCGATGGGTACAAAAATATGTATGTTTCAAATCAAACTTCAATACTAAGTTCAAGAACAACTTTTAAGAACAACAATGAAGTTACAACAACTTCAAATACAAGTTCAAATAAATAATCAAATGAACTATCAAAATAAAGTGTTTATCAACTTTAAGAAAGAAGATGAAGTAGAAAATTATAGAATCAAGTCCACTGAATACATAGTGTGTCCTTAAGAAATTTATTCCCCTCAAGTATCCGAGGTTATGGAATCTTTCCACCCAAGATAAAATAATTCTCTTTCTGAAAATAATGGTACCTCAAATTTTCAGAAACTTCGAGCACACTAAATGATTTGATGATCACTCGAGAATTTTTAGAAGAAGCATAAGATTATTTTTCTACTAAAAAATAATTGTCTCTATCTAAGAAAAAATTCAGGTATTTATAGCTATTAAGGTGTTTCTTCATGAAGAGAAACAATGGTTCAAAAAGGTGCACCCCTTCATAAAGGTGTAACTCTTCGGAAAGGTCTTAATCATTCAATCCGAAAATGTGCCTATTCAAATTGCATTCTTTCTCTTAGCATCTTTTCAAAAAAAAAAAAAAATCACGTTTTCATTTTCCATTCACACTTCTTACTATCTCAACAGTTTTTACATTAAAGTGCTATGCCTCTAAAGTAAAATCATGTTAAATAAGTTTCTGATTGGGATTCTTTGTTAAATGGCCTTTTCTAGCCTATTTTTTAATTAAATAGGCTTCAAGTTTTTTTTCGGGAAGAGGGGATGACCCACTTTTTGAAAATTTAAATTTATTTGTGATTTAATATTTATTTATAAGTTTTAAAGTTACAAATTAGTCCACAAATTACCAACTTACAGAATTTAGACAAAACCTCTCCCACCAAAATCTTTTACGCATTTTATAAATTAGTTCAAAACTTGATTTGCAATGGATAGATTTATTACCGATCCAATCATTCTATGGACAGATAAATTATCGATTCGACAGATCCATTATCAATCCGACCAATATATGGACAAATCTATTATCTATCTGACAGATCGATTATTGATCCGACCAATATATGGACAGATCGATTATCGATCAGACAATTTGATTATTGATCTGAACGATATATAGATAGATCGATTATCCATCTGACCGATATATGGATATATCAGTTATTGATCCGATCGATTATATATATATACACAAACTTTTTTTTTAAAAAAGGGACTAAAATTAAAGGAGAGTAGAAAATTCATAAATTTGGGAGGAGACAGAACATTTAGAAATAAAATACTAGGTTCAAAAAGGAGAAACTTGAAGAAATAATGAATTTCTAGTACGAATGGAGGAGAAAAAAAGTTGGAGAGAGGGAAAAAAAGTAATTTGAAATTGAAAAAATAAGTTAGGGTTTTATGTTTTAAGTATATTTGTAAATAGCTCCCACGGTTTTTAATATGTTATTATAGTCCAATTCTTCTTTAAAGTTATTTTTTAATTTTATTTTAAAATGAGAAAACAAAAGTAGTCCATTTTGTTAATTGAAAACTTGAAGAGGCTTATTAGCCAAATTTTCTCATCCTAAATTACTTGTAGTTATTTTCTATTTACTTTTAATTTCATTTTTTAATAGCTCAAAGAAAGTATTAAAATATTTACTGTTTAAATATTATTGTATTGAAATATAATTTATTTAAAACGTGCAAAGCACTTTCTCTAAACTAGTAAACAAATCTATATATTATTAAAAGAAGATGACAAAGCCTCCACATTAACCTCAGTGGCAACCTAAAAATAAGCCACTTGATAGTTTAGGACAAAAAATAATTTGGTTGATTACAATTTTTTTTTTAATTTACTTTTAACATTTTTGTATAAATTTAAATTTTTACTGTTAGTTTAATGTTGCCCGTTTTTTTTTAGAATCCAACTTTTAACAGTTATATTGATTTTGAAACTAATGCAACTTCTTACAGATTCCCTTAGTACACGTTGTTTTTGGAATAACTGCATAGTAATTTTGTCTGAAGCAGAAAAGGAATGACCTTTCTAATAACCTGTAATCCTTAATCACAATTGAAGGTTTCCTTAATCACAATTGAAGGTTTCCTCATACATTCCATTAAACTCTTCACAATTAAAGGTTTCTTATTCTTTTCAATTTTTTTTCTTTTGACAATCTAATTGCTAATTTTATAATATATGTTATTTTGATTATGTTTGCATATCTAATTCACTAGGTTTTGGGAATCATGTGGTCTTGCTCTGTCAAATTTTGCATTTGAGTTTTCTTTATTTATCAATTCATTATTTTTTTGGTTAGATGATGTTGACAGATTGATTGTTAAATTTCTAAATATTTGCAGATCAACATGTCCCGAGTCTTATCAGGAACTAAGTAGAATTTTGTGACGATTCATCCTAAATTTATCATGGGTTTCTTCTCTTCCTACTTCATGTTCCTATTTGGAAGCCTCAAAACTGATGCTTAAATGTTTTCTTTTATATATTCGGAAGCCTCGAAATTGATGCTTAAATGTTTTCTTTTATAAGTTTACTTTGCAATTTTTTTTTTTCAATTAAAATGGTGGAGAGTTTAGAAAAATGTGTGGAACTACTGAATTTTCACGTACGTCTCAATTAGATGTTGTCACTCACTTCATTTATAGGATAGGACACTTTTCATCTTTAGCCATCTTTAACTTGGTATAGGAAGATTTTTATGTGTATTCATTTTATTTAATTCTTATCTTAACAAACTTTTCTCTAAGAAAAAAATCTTATGTCGACAAGTTAGTTGATTTTCTTACATCTCCTGAATAACACATGCTACGGTGATGCTCCGAAATTTTTTTTCGTTAAGATCTCGGATGAAAATGTGTTGAATTCTATTTTTTATCGTGATTAATAATTTTTCTGTGTGGAATTTCTTTATATGGAACCCGTCATCGCGTAGAGCATCAAATAAGCTTTACAACGATATGTGGATCATCCAAAACGGACACTCGAGCGATGAGTTATGATCATTCTGGTCTAATCGTGAATAGTGGTGAACAGTAAATGTGCAGGAAAAAAATACTAAGGCCAGACGAATTTTAGGGTCAACTTCAAACGATCATAACTCCTTGTAAATAATGATCTGGGTGAGCTACTATATATCAACAGAAAGCTCTGAAAGTCCTCTTTCCAATTAAATTAGTGTCATCCAATTTGGCCATCGGAGAAAAAAGTTATGATCGATCTACTTCAGCCTATCAAAACAGTCCACTAAAGGACAAATTTGACATTATTTGATTTTTAAGGGTATTTTGGTCATTTCCACTCCAATTCATCCGGGTAAACCATGGATTTAAGTCCATTAAGAGCATTCAATAGCTCGTTTTTCTCCAAAATTTCCTAAGACTGAATCTAAAACTGTGGGAGGTAGTTGTTTAACTGACATGCCCCATATGTGCCATTATGGCTAAGATGGGGTCTAATATCTACCCTTACTGGAAGGGTGTCAATACCGCGCCACTGGTAAGGACAACGTGTGAGAAACCCTTATATAACAGGTAACTCTAGTGAGAACGGCGGAAACCCTCATATAACAGGTTAAGCCACCTCATCCACCTTTATATAGCAGGCGATGATGTCTCAACCTATGCTGGCTACATAGTTCAAGAATGCAAGGATGACTGCTAAGAATCACACCCTCATATAACAGCTAAGTTCCCATCCTTGGGTTCACTCGGTGCTAACACCTACTCCCATCTGAAGGGACTGATCACAATTTACTGACTGTGCATGGACTGTGTAACTGACTTTCATTGACTGACAGAATAGTACTACTATTTGAGAATTTACTGAGATCATGAGATTTCTGAGGTTTCTTGAGTCACATGACTGACTGAGTTCTATAGATCATGGCTTGACTAAGATTATTGTGACAACACGATATACCTCTAGGCATATAGCTATATTTTTTGGGTACGAATACCCCCAGGACTCGATAGAAGAAAACTGACACACATGACATGACTTGATCACAATATTGGAGTCCACAATTCATAATATCATAAGTAGGGGATAATACACTACATGTAGTTTTCAACATCTTGTGCATAGTGGGGAGTGTATGGAATATATATATATCATGTACATGTTATCACTCAATTATCATAAATGCTTCATACCACAACAATAGCAACAAAATAATGGCATGGAACTCATATTGAATTGTATAGTTAACATGGACTTGTCATGTAGATAATATGGGACCATGTAAACATGAAATTCCTAGCATTCTAAATATATTATAAAACACCTTGCATGCACTCTTTAAAGCATAGACGTGTTCATAAATTTACATCACATTAAACAACCCAAATTCATGGGTTCCAACTACATGAACAAAACCTTCATGAAAATTCATCAAATCACTACTCTATAGCATAACCACAACCACCAACATAATACAATTATATCACCACAAAAAAATTGATGATTTAGTATTTAAAGATTGATTCTTCAACTCCATGGACGAAAGGCATCTGTGGATGAACACTACGCATACCTTGGATAGAAGATCCATGAAAATTAATGGTGAAATCATTTGAATGTTGAAGCTCCTATGAAAACCCTATGGGGTTCTTGAGAGAATTTTGAGAAAAGAGAGTATAATGTGGTTGGATTGGGCTAAATTCCGTGTTTATGGAATATATAGGGGTGGAAATATGACACAAATACCCCTCTAGATGCATCATTTAAATTTCTATGAAAATTACCTGATTAGGGCCCCCGACGCGACGCAGAGACATCGCATTACCACCCGTTTGTGACCTAGGAACTCACCGCGATACTCTGGAATTGCGGAGAGAAACTATAAATTGACAAACATCATTTTGGCTTATGGCGCAATGCGCCACTGATTGAAATGACGCTGCTGAAACTTTAAATTGCCATAACTTCTTCACCGGGTGTCCATTTTAGGTGAGTTTGTTATCGACGAAAATATTATTCAATTCTCTACAATTTGGAGGGTATGAATCTGCCAAAATACCACCTATAAACCAAGTGATGCTCATTTAAAGATGACCTATGTTAAATAACACATGAAAACTTGGTGGATTCAAAAGTTCTTAGCTTGACTTACTCTAAGTGACTCTTATGAACATGATTATCACATCATAAGCTCTATTATCACTAGGATGCTCATCATAATTCATGTACTTAAACATGAATCATAGGATAAGAGGTTTCATGAGTAGGAACAATGGTTCATTTTCTATCTTAGAAATATATGGGGTATTACAATATCTCCCCCTTGGGAATATTTGTCCTCGAATAAGACTGACTGAAAGGGGAGTAAAAATAAATTGGAGTACGTACAAGACATATACTACTGAAACCTTGGTTTATGACTGGCATGAATGAAAAATAAGAATATCATACTGAATATGCATATCTGATGCATGGGTAACTGATTCATGAATGAAGGACTAAGTGTTCTAATGAACTAAGTTTCTCACAATGAGAATGCATATGTGATACAAAAATTGATAAGCTAAATCCATGCATATCTGATGCATGATTATATGGCTGACATGATACATGAATGTATGACTGGAAGTACTGATAAGCTGATCACACATATCTGATGCATTAATACACGACTAAACTGAATCATGAACATGCGACTTAACATGCAATGGTAAAGACACCAAGTTGAATTAAAAACTGAGCATGGAATGGGATACCAAGCTTGGTACTAAAATCTGAACATGAGAATAAGTAAGCTCAAAGAAAACTATTACCTTAAACCAAATATACTGATGAGTCTGAGATTAATTACTCAATATGCATAAGCGAAAACATAAGAACATAACTGAGTCTGGAACGTGATACATGAACTAAACTGAGTCTGTAATGCATGACATAGATAGAGTATCTTATCATGGACTAAATTGAGCTATTGAGTACAAGGTTACGACTGAGATTTGGAGGTAGAGGGCCAACTTATGAGTATCCCTACTCTAAAATGGATTCGTTACATGAAAAGAGAATGGGACACTTATTTTATAAAAGTTTGAGGGATCATAGCATATCTCCCCCTTGGGACACTAGGTCCCTATAGGAATATTATATTGCTGAGCTACTGAGGGAAACTGAGGTGATACGCAAGGCAGCTAGGAACTAAATCATGACTGATTATCTGAGATCTGAAACTTGAGGCCTTATATAGAATCTAAGATAAAGCAACTAAATTTTACGCACTGCAACTAAGACAACTGAAAGATTTATAAGGTGCTGAGTATGACTGTATGAATATACTAACTTATCTGATTAACTGAATAACTGATAGCTGAATATTGGGCATGTGAGACTTGTCTGTACTTAGTCTAAATAACTGGACTAAGGCTGTAGAATATTATGCATAGGAGGTAATAATTGACTGGATAACATGAGGTAACTAAGCATGAATGAGAAAAACTGTATCACCTTAAGAATGCAAGGCTAGGCGTATAACATGATTTAGAAACATCCTATAGACTGAGGTACTGAAATACTACTGACTGAGTAACTGATAGTTATAGCATGGGTCAAGCAAGTCTGGAACTAAACTAACTTTCTGATCTGATTACTAAACTGAAGTTGGCACTAAAACTAAAACTGTAACTGAGATTCTTACTGGAGCTAAATGCTGGGTTCTGATAACTGAATGCTGATAACTAAGGTTCAGAATGATACTAAAATACTAAATTCTGGAACTAAACACTGATTACTGGGTGCTGAATAGTGAAATTGTAACTAAGATAAAAACTGAGTTTCCATAGTGCGCGATGGGGATTGATATAAGTCAAGGATCTAAATATACATTCACACTCTCTACTTCCCCATCTTCTAAATACAACCTCATGATAACCACTTACTTGCACACTAACATAGTATTCAAGCCTATCTAT
This sequence comes from Capsicum annuum, assembly GCF_002878395.1. Lineage (NCBI taxonomy): Eukaryota > Viridiplantae > Streptophyta > Magnoliopsida > Solanales > Solanaceae > Capsicum > Capsicum annuum. The sequence goes on from NC_061121.1 coordinate 32,805,199, forward strand.
GTAACTATCCCCTCGTATATAGTAAGTATGCCACAATCTTCTCTTAACATAAAACACTTTCATCTCCTATCTAAGCAACTGCTCATCACTACAATGTTCCATAAGGAAATCTTACTGAAGGATTACATCAGGAGAACCTGAAACATAAATTGGCACTGACTGAACTTGACATATAACTTAAACTTGAGGAATAGAATGTCAATAACATGGATTTACCAAAAAGGCCTAAACTGAGGATAAACATGACATAGTCTGAATTTATCCTATATGTAGGGGCATAACATGAGTCATGGAAACTAAATATACTATAAGGCATGACATATGTACATGAGTCATGAGCTGCATGACCTGAGTTTGAAATTTCTGAATTCGTGGAATATGATTCATAACACTGAGTGAGCTAGAACTGAACTCCCTATGCTGGGAACTAAAAGCACACACAATTTTATGGGAGGCATGTGAACATAAGATATATTCATGGAATCTGAGACATGAAGCATGCATAGGAATTATGCTGAATGAAGTACAAAGCTTTACACTGAGATAAGGATGGCTCAGGAATCGTCTTTCCTAACTGCTTTTCTGTACATACTGATGCTACTACTAGAATCTAAGATCCTGACTGGGTTACTTGATCTATCATCTTGACCTTAGCTTAAAGCCATCATTATAAGCCTATGAACACTAAACTAATCTCTGAACTAAACTTTAATCTTAATCACATACTTACACTCTGTCAAACACATGCTTGCCTTACTAAACCCATTATCTGCCTCTGTTACCTCACATACTACTAATATCACATTCACACCGTCATGCTTAATTTCAAGTCAATAAACTTAAATTTTTAACTCACACAGTTCAAGCCTACTAATTTATTTTGGCATAATTATCCCCATGAATACATAATCTGATCAAACTGGATGATACTATCCCAACTCTACCACTGTTAACTCCTGAGTTTATGCTTAAAAATTCTAGGTCTATGTTGTCATAGGATTCAGAGAAGGGATCAGATGGCATATCTAAATCTAGGTTCGAGAACAAGTTCTCATGATCATGAATAAGATCCGTATAACTTAGGAGTATAAGGGAACTGAGGGATACTATCTGAGAAAGCCCTATCTTTAGGACTTGAGCTTCACTATTTCTGTTACCTTGGAAGTAAGGTAAAGTTGACATGAGGGAAGCATGATGTGAATCTGGATGGGTTCCTTAGAGAACCTTGCTATAGCATGATCTGAGACATGAAAGAAGGGAAATTATTCCTAAAACATCTCATAGCCTTCTGCACATAAGTGTGGTGCACAAAACACACATGTACAAGACTCTACTAGATGCGGATTTTAGACTTCCTAGGACTCTATTGAACGTTAGGCTCTGATACCAAGTTTGTAATACCCTAATTTTCTAAACCGGAATGCTACACAGTGCTTATGACCCCAAAAGACCACAACCTAACCCATGACTGATATCTGTACCTGTATACTGCATAATATACATGTAATAATACAGAAAACATGAACATGTAGGCCATAAGGTTCAACTGAATAAAGGATCTATCAAAACATAACATCCTTGTAGGTAATAATTACCCAAAACAACTGAAGTCTAAAATAAATCTGAACTAAATCTGAAAGCCTCTAAGTACTGTCTGAATAATGAGTTGAAGGTACATGTCTCCAACTAACTCCATAAACAAAAAAAGACTAACTGAAATAATAAATGAATCAAATCATATAGTCCTTGAATGAACAGGACTCACTGTCTGTATACTGGATTGTGACTACTACTGTTGGTCTGGAACTCGTGTCGGTGAACCTATGGTGTAACATAAAAAGAAAGCACCATAGAATAAATACGTCAGTATAACTGGAGTACTGAGTATATGAGTGAGGTAGGCTAAATACAAAGGGTTTACATGCATGAACAATGCTAACTGACTAACTGGTATGAACGTAATAGTACAAACATACATACATAGTAACTGAGATCGTGAGTACGTGATATCTAGATTTGTATGCTAATACATGGTTTACTGATAACTGACATGACTGAAATTGTAGTTCTGATAACATAGGCGACTGTGTCTGATAGTCTTGAATCAGGTGAAACTATCTGAGTTTCGTACTATAACTGAATTTAACTGTATCTGACAGTCCTGGTATACTAATATTTGAAGAACTATCTGAATTATTTTACTGAGATTGAGTCTGAAACTATGAGAGGTAGTTATTTAACCGACATACCCCATATGTGCCATTATGGCTAAGATGGGGTCCAATCTCTGCCCTGACTGGAAGGGTGTTAATACCACGCCACTGGTAAGGACCACAAGCAAACCCATGACTGATATCTGTACCTGTACACTACATAATATACATGTAATAATGCAGAAAAAATGAACATGTAGTCCATAAGGTTCAACTAAATAAAGGATCTATCAAAATATAACATCCGTGTGGGTGAAAAATACCCAAAACAACTGAAGTCTGAGATAAATCTGAACTAAATCTGAAAGCCTCTAAGTACCGTATTAATAAGGAGTTGAAGGAGCATGTCTCCAACTAACTCCATAAACAAAAAAAACTAACTAAAATAATAAATAAATCAGATCATATAGTCCTCGAATGAAGAGGACTCACTACAACTATGTATACTGGATCGCAACTGCTACTATTGGTCTGAAACTCGTGTCGCTGAACCTATAGTGTCACATGAAAAGAAAGAACCATAGCACAAATGCATCAGTACAACTGTAGTACTGAGTATACGAATAAGGTAGGCTAAATGCAAAGGGTTTACATGCATGAACAAAGCTAACTGACTAACTGATATAAATGTAGAAATACAAACATATATACATAGTAACTGAGATTGTGAGTACGTGATATCTAGATCTGTACTCTAATACATGGTTTGCTGATAACTGACATGACTGAAGCTGTAGTTCTGATAATATGGGCGACTCTGTTTAGCAGTCTTGAATCTAGTGGAACTATTTGAGTTCCATACTATAACTGAATTTGACTGTATCTGACAGTCCTAGTATACTGATATCTGAAGAACTATCTGAGTACTTTTACTAAGACTGAGTTTGAAACTGTGGGAGGTAGTTATTTAACTGACATGCCCCATATGTGCTATTATGGCTAAGATGGGGTCTAATATCTGCCCTTACTAAAAGGGTGTCAATACCGTGCCACTGGTAAGGATAATGTATGAGCAACCCTCATATAACAGGTAACTCTAGTGACAACGGTGGAAACCCTCATATAACAGGTTAAGCCACCTCATCCACCCTTTTATAGCCAGCGATGATGTCTTAACCTATGCTGGCTATATAGTTCAAGAATGCAAGGATGACTGCTAAGAATCACACCCTCATATAACAGGTGAGTTCCCATCCTTGGGTTCACTCGGTGCTAACACCTACTCATATCTAAAGGGACTGATCATAATTTAACTGACTGTGCATGGACTGAGTGACTGACTTTCATTGATTGACAGAATAGTACTACTATTTGAGAATTTACTGAGATCATGAGATTTCTGAGGTTTCCTGAGTCACATGACTGACTGAGTTCTATAGATTATGGCTTGAGTGAGATTATTGTGACAACATGAAATGGCTCTAGGCACACAACTATAATTTTTGGGTACGAATACCCTCAGAACTCGATATAAGAAAATTGACACACATGACATAACTTGATCACAAGATTGGAGTCCACAATCCATAATATCATAAGTAGGGGATAATATACTACATGTAGTTTTCAACATCTTGTGCATAGTAAGGAGTGCATGGAATATATAATCATGTACATATTATATCACTCAATTATCATAAATTCTTCATACCACAATAGTAGCAATAAAATAATGGCATGGAACTCATATTGAATTGTATAGTTAACATGGCCTTGTCATGTAGATAATATGGGACCATGTAAACATGAAATTCCTAGCATTCTAAGTATTTTATAAAACACCTTGCATGCACTCTTTAAAGAATAGGTGTGTTCATAAATTTACATCACATTAAACCACCCAAATTCATGAGTTCCAACTACATTATCAAAACCTTCATGAAAATTCATCAAATCACTACTCTATAGCATAACCACAACTACCAACATGAATACAATCATATCACCACAAAAGATTCATGATTTATTATTTAAAGATTAATTCTTGAACTCCACGGATGAAAGGAATCCGTGGATGAACACTATGCATACCTCGGATAGAAGATCCATGAAAATTAATGGTGAAATCCTTTGAATCTTAAAGCTCCTATGAAAACCCTATGAGGTTATTGAGAGAATTTTGAGAAAAGAGAGTATAGTATGGTTGGATTGGGCTAAATTCCATGTTTATCGCTAATACTCCTCTAGATGCGTCATTTAAATTTTTGTGAAAATTACCCGATTTGGGGTACCGACGTGATGCGGAGACATTGCGTTGCCACCTGTTTGTGACCTGGAAACTCACCGTAATGTGCTAGAATTGCGGAGAGACATTGGAAATTGACAAACGTCATTTTGGCTTACGTTGCAACGTGCCACTGACTGAAATGATATTGTTGAAACTTTAAATCGCCATAACTTTTTCACCGGGTGTCCGTTTTAGGCGAGTTTGGTATCGATGGAAAGCTTATTGAATTATATACAATTTGGAGGTATGAATCTTCCAAAATACCACCTATAAACCAAGTTATTCTTGTTCAAAGATGACCTATGTGAAATCACACACAAAAACTTGGTGGATTCACAAGTTCTTAGCTTGGCTTACTCTAAATGACTCTTCTGAACATGCTTAACACATCATAAGCTCTATTATCACTAGGATACACATCATAGTTCATGTACTCAAACATGAATCACAGGATAAGAGGTTTCTTGTGTAGGAACAATGGTTCATTTTCTAGCGTAGAAATATACGGGATATTACTGAAGGTAAGGTGATGTTTGGGTGAAGAATAATAGCGGTTGAAGGACTGGTAGAAGATTCTAAGGAAGAAGATGATGAGGAATACACCATAATTTATTTTGATTGGCAAAGGTTGAAGAAGAAGTGGATATAGAAGAAAGACAAGAGGCAATTTAAGAAGGAAAAGAAGGAAGATAAAATGTGAGGGGACTGTATTTGGAAGAACCGTAATGAGGTAGGGGTTATGTGCTGATGGGAAAGATCTTTCAGCCTTTTGAAGAAGAAAAACTTTTGGGTTTTTGGTGTTTTTAATCATAACAGAAAGGAACCATATAGATAACCTATTTCTCTTAATGCTACTATGGGAAAATAATAATCATACCTGAGTTCTGATTAGTCAATAAACAACCTTGCCTTGATGGTCCAGTCTATCTGCAAAACCTAACACATAGATGAGTTAATTTACTCTAAAATCTTGGAATTAAGATACATAATTAAATATGTAAGATTGAATTAATCAACAATCACTAAGGTATAATTATTCTAGTCAATCATTGGGGGAGATTTATACAATTTTAATCACCCCCAAGGCTAATATATTTTATTCAAAGTGTTCTCTACTTAAAGCCTTAGTAAATATGTCAGCAATTTATTCTTCAGTCAAACAAAACATAATTGATTTATGGCCTTTTTCAATATTGTCTCTAAGAAAGTTTTGGTTAATATCAATATGATTAGTTCTCTTATGTTGGACAAGATTTTGGCAATGTTTATAGCACTTGTGTTTTCACAAAAAATTGGAACACAACCTACATCTATCCCAAATTCCAAAAGTTGTTGTTTGATCCACAATAACTGCGCACAACATAACCCAGTAGCCATATATTCAGCCTCAGTAGTGGATAAGACAACTAAATTTTGCTTCTTTATGGACCAGGTAATCAAACATGATCCCAAGAAGTGTTCCATACCTGTAGTGCTTTTCCTGTCCACCATGTATCCTGTATAATCATCATCAGAATATTCTTCCAAATCAAGGTTTCTACCTTTGGGATACCATAATCCAAGATCACTGGTTCCCTTTAGGTATCTAAAGATTCTTTTTACTGATTTTAGATGTGATTCCTTGGGCTTAGCTTGAAACCTATCACATAGCCCTACACTAAACACAATATCAGGCCTGCTTCCAGTGAGGTACAATAGTGACCCTATCATATCTCTATGCATTGTTTGCTTCGCATCAGGACCTGATTCATCTAGATCAAGCTTTGTGGCAGTGGCAATAGGAGTGCTGATTTCTTTAGCTTTTTCCATGGAGAATCTTTTGAGAATCTCTTTGACATACTTCTGTTGGTGTATCATTGTCCCTGATGCTGACTGTTTAATTTGCAATCCCAAAAGTAATTCAGCTCTTCCATCATGCTCATCTCAAATTCACAACTTATGAGTTTGACAAACTCATGAGTCATATTCATGTTGGTTGATCCAAAAATAATGTCATCCACATATACCTGCACAACTAACAAATCCTTTCTATTAGTTTTTAAGAAAAGGTTATTGTCAATTTTACCTTTGGAATGGCCATTCTCCAGTAGAAACTTTAACAACCTCTCATACCAAGATCTAGGTGCTTGTTTCAACCCATACAAGGCTTTATCCAGTTTATACACATGATCAAGAAACTCCCTGCTTTCAAATCCTAGAGGTTTCTTGACATACACCTTTTCTTTGAGAATGTCATTTAGAAATGTACTCTTCACATCCATTTGGTAAAGTATAAACTCCTTGTAGGCAGTAAAAGCAACAAGTAATCTTATAGCTTCAAATCTTGCTATAGGAGCAAAAGTCTCATCAAAGTCAATTCCATCCTCCTTGTTGTATCCTTGGACCACCAACTTTGCTTTGTTTCTGGTGACTGTTCCATGCTTATCAACTTTATTCCTGTATACCTACTTAGTTCCAATTCTGATCTATCTTTTGGAAGAGGAACTAAATGCCATACTTTGCTTCTTTCAAATTGATTCAGCTCTTCCTGCATGGCTATGATCCAATCAGAATCAAGCAATGCTTCAGTTATCTTCTTTGGATTTATTTCTGACAGAAATGCCTTGAAGACACACATACTTCTCAGTCCAGATCTTGTAGTGATCCCAGAGGTGAGCTTAGTAAGAACATTTTCTATAGGATGTGAACCTTGATACTTGTATCCCTTTGGAATCAAGCCTAGTGAGCTACTAGGATCATTAATGACATTCTTATCTGGGGTAGTTGGTGGCTCAGTTCCCCTTATCACTATGTCTTTAGCTTCAGTTCCCTCTGTTGAGGTGCCTCTAAGTTTGGTAGCTCCAGTCAGTGAATCAGGTTGTGTAACCTGTTCCTCACTATCATTTTCTTCCTGCAGGTTAGTCTTAACATAGGATTCATTAAAAATTACACGCATGCTTTCTTCAACATAGTTAGTTCTATTGTTTAAAATCCTATGGGATTTACTATGAAGTGAATAACCTAAGAAGTTTCTCTCATCACTTTTGGCATCAAATTTTCCTAGATTATCCTTTCCATTATTATGTATGAAATATTTACATCCAAAGGTTCTAAAGTAAGAGATGTTAGGCTTTCTTCCTTTTAGTAATTCATAGGGAGTCTTCTCTAACATAGGTATGATCATGTATCTATTTATGATATATGCTGCAGTACTTATTGCCTCAGCCCAAAGGTTCTTAGCAACATTTGCTGCAACCATCATTGTTCTAGCCATTTCTTCCAAGGTTCTACTTTTCCTTTCCACCACTCCATTTTGTTGTGGTGTTCTAGGAGCTAAGAAGTTGTGATCTATACAATTTGCTGAATAGTATTTCAAGAATTTTACATTGACAAATTCTGAACCATTGTCAGACCTTATGGAAACTAATGAAATGCCTAGTTTATTTTTAATTTTCTTAATGAAGATTTCAAAGACATCAAAGGCATCTTCTTTAGAGGCTAGAAACAAAGTCTATATGAATCTGGAATAGTCATCAACAACTACAAAAAGATATCTTTTTCCACCTCTATTTTAAAGTCTCATGGGTCCACATAAGTCTATATGATCCAGGTTAAGGCACTTGGTAGTGCTAACATGGTTCTTTGACTTAAAAGAAGATCTTACCTTCTTTCCCCTTACACATGCACTACATAGCTTTTCTTTCTTTAACATGGTCTTGGATAATCACAATACCATGTCTTTCAATGAAAGTATGTTTAGTTGTTTCAGACTTGCATGACCAAGTCTTCTTTGCCAAAGAAGGGAATTATTCTACAGCACTCAGATAAGTCAACTCAAGTTCTGGTAGTGCCATGATGTCAGCTTGTATACATTTTTGTATCTCCTTGCAGTGAGCACAATCTTTTTGGTGTCTATCCTTTTGACTTTGACTTCTGCAGTAGTAAAAATAACTTTATTACCTTTGTTACACAGTTGTGAGATGCTTAGCAGATTACGCTTTAACCCTTATACAAGATAGACATCTTGTAATGCTTTTGACTCAGATGAGCCAATCTTTCCAACTCCAGTTATGATTCCCTATTTTCCATTACCAAAAGAAACTCCTCTATTTATTTTGGAGAGTAAAGGAGCTTTTTCTTATCACCAGTCATATGTCTTGAGCAAGCACTGTCTAAATACTAGTACCTTTTGCTTCCTTTCACTTTCTCCTGCAAAAGAAATCAATGGTTAGACGTAGGAACCCAGACAAGATTGGGTCCTATTTTATGAGTGAAAGGATGAATTAAATTTCTTTTTGTCCATGCAGGCAACAAGTAGTGCGACCTATTTCTCTGACCAGAACTGGTGTTGTTCCTTTTGGTCTGAAAAGATCTGCTAGCTAGGTTTTGACTGTTTGACCTGCTTTTTCAAACCACTGGACATTTAGTGGTGGGATGTCCAAGGTTTCCACAGATGTAACATAAATCTTTAGGATCATCAAAGCTTTTGTGGAATCCTAAACCTGCCTTTTCATTGAAATTTCTCTCACTTAATTTGTGAATAATTCTTGAGGAATTTGTCCACCCAGTTTCCCTTTCAAGATCCAGTTTTAATTCAGAAACTTCCTAAATCAACTTATTCATTTTTTCAGTTAAATTATGGTATTCTTGTTTGTATTTAGCTATCTCAAGTTCAACATTTTCTTGTTCTTTACTCATGGCCTTTTTCCCATTTTTAGTGAGAGTTAATTTGAGAACTTTAGACTTAAGATTGTTGTTTGAAATCTCAAGTTCTGAAACTTATTTCTTGAGAGTGAAATTTTCCTTGTCAACTGTATCTAAGCAAGTCTTTAGATCAATGAGATCAAATTTGAGACTTGCTAGATGTTGAACGATTCATCCCTATCAGAGGTTAACTCTTGGAAATCATCAATCAATGCACTCATCAAGGAAATAAGTTTTGGTTTTGAGAATAATTGCATTTTTTCTTTGAGTTCAAGTATACTTACCTTAGAGCCCTCATCTTTTTCATCTAATTCTGAATCTCTAAAAGCCATGAATGTATTTTCATCAACTTTATCTTCATCTGAATTAGATCCCCGAGCTGCTATCATTATATGCTCCTCCTTTATTTTTGCCTTCGGTTCCTTTTCAGCCGTTTCTTTCTTCCATTCTATTTCCTAATTTGGACAGTGTATGATCTAATAATCAGTTTTGTCATATTTGTAGCACCCATTTGGATTGTCATTTGAACATTTCTTAGTACCTGTTCCCTTCTTCTTCTTAAAGAATTTGCTGAAGTTGTTGGTTATGAAGGCAACTTGCTCCTTATCAATTTTAAACTCCTCATCACTATCAGAAGCTTTTTATGCTAAGATTTTCTCAGGGGCTGCTTGTTCTATGACTCCATCAACTTCTATTTCATAAGTCCTTAAGTTACCTACTAATTCATCCAGGGTCATGCCTTCAAGATCCTTATTTGCCTCCCTGATTGCAGTCACCTTAACATTCCATTTTGATTTAGGTAACACCCTCAGTACCTTTTCAACTTGTTTTTCCTTAGAGATGACTTTTCCTAAGGAAGTAAACTTATTTGTTAAGGTTGTGAGCCTTGTCATTATCTAATGCAGGGTTTCATTTTCCTTCATTTTGAATGCCTCATACTCAGTAAACAGGGGAGAGCAATCCTGAATTTTCTTACTTGAGAACTGCATTCATGACCATTTACCAGTGCATCCCAAAGTTGCTTAGCAGTAGTACCGGTGGATACCCTATTGTATTCAACAGGTCCTAGTCCACAAACCAAGATGTTCTTGGCCTTTGAATTTTTCTTTAAAGCCAACAAGTCATCAGGAGTAAATTTACTCCTTACTTTCTTGACTTGTTCACCATCAACCATCTTCATTGGAATAGTGGGACCATCAGTAATCCTGTCTCATAATTCATAGTCTTCACTTTGAATGAACATCTCTATCCTTGCTTTCCACTAGATAAAGTAAGAGCCATAAAAAAGTGGAGGTCTAGTAGTTGATTGACCATCACTGTGACCAGTAGGAGGTGCAAAATTCATCATATTGATTTTTTCTTAGGTGCTAGCCTTATTTAAGACAACCTCTCTTTAATACCATTTGTTAGAGTATGAGCCCTACTAGTTTCCTATCTGTGAAACAAGTAAACGTGGTTCACAGAAGTAAATATCAAACACAGTGTTTTTATGAGGAAAACACCCGACTCAAGAAAGGTGTAAGAAACCACGACCTGTACCCCTATAGGATTTAACCCCAACTTCACTATAATACTTGAGCCTCAACAATCAACAAAATTACAAGACTTCTTGTAAACTAGGAATTAAAACTTCTAACTCCTATCACTATAAAACACAAATCTTTCTAAGATAGGTGTTCCCAAATCTTCGAGTTCTCCAACTTGAAGACACAACTCCTAACTCAGTTTATAGATCACTGAGACTAGAACAATGAATCATTACAACTCAAAGAACCTACCACTACACATAGTCTATGACTTTCTAAGTAAGAGACCAGGTTCATCTTCAAGTATGTGAACTGATATGCTGATTGTTGATTATCTTTTTAGTGCATTGAGTAAGTTACTTGAATGCAGCTTGTCATATATATGTACACCTTCTGATGCATTTCTTTTTTATCTCTTCTTCTATCTTCTATGGGACTCTATCAAGTAACTTCACTTCTTGTTGTAGCCGCCTATCTCTCTTCTAGATTGAGTAGGATTCTTTTGCTTTATCCTTTAACCTTTTAGACTCCCTAATCAACTCAACTTCTGAATGCTACAATTATCTTCTTATAGACTTTGAAACAAATCTGAACATCCCTTGCTTTTCCATTCTTGTCCTAATACTTTGACAGTCCTGTAATAATTTCAGCATGCACTTCATCTGATAGAAGTAGTTTCACTTATATGGAACAACTTGCACAACATATTTCATTCACATGTCTATCATCAAAACTTCTCATGCCCTAACACATATTGCAGACCCCAATTTTCTAGGCAATCAACTACTTTATTTCCTTCTCTATAGCAATGTTGTATGCACCGATTATCTAGTTGCAACAACATATCCTTAAATGTTGGAAACGTGTTTTGGTTGAAGAGTTAAGATTCTATTTGAGTGGTTTAGTACATTTTCAATGTACCAGTCGATGCATTCAGTCCCTTGACCATAAAAAATTACAAATTTTGAGTAAAAGGTTCATTTCTTTCTCATCTATTGTTACCGTACTTGCTTTAAACATTTTATCTGTAGTGTTCATTTGTTGTTGATTTGAGTATGTGTATTTTTTAGTCTTATATTTAAAGCTAAAAATTGATGGTTATATTGGGTTTCAATATGAATTCTCTATCTATGATAAGATCAATTCTGAATTTTGGTGATGAAAGAAATAGAAAAAGTCATGTAGATTTATCATGGGATATTATAGATCTATCAGCTTAAAGATGCCTTTAGTTGATTGGGTAAAATTGTCCATTATTATGTTTGTACTTTTTCACAATCCAATTTTCATTGCAATTTATGCAAATTCCTTGAATTTTATGTACCCAATATGTATGCCTGTATCAATGTGTATTAAATTCAACCTTCAATCCTCTCTATCTGTATATCAATGTGATTTACTTTTCTTTCACTTTCCTCTGGATTAAAGAAGAATCCAGTGGAAAACTTATCTACCTGAGTAAGAGATATGGAATTTATTTTTATATTTCATCCTTGAATTTCTGTTTCATTCATATTCTCGAAATTGGGGGCTCGCATATGTCTTTTGGTTTGTTTGATTTACTATTCTTTTGAAATTTGATCATATATCTCATGATTATTGGCTTAGGTAGAAATTCTAACTTAATTTTTAAACCATATATAATTTTGCAGAAAATAGTTAAAACCTCTGATGACACAATAGGTTGCATATTGAAGTCAAAATATGGGGACACAATAATTAGGAAAGGTCACTACACAGGTATATGTGAAGGCAATACTATAGAAACCCTATTTTTGAGATATCATACATGTGTTCTCTAACAAAAGCCTAAAGATACAAGGAAAGATGCCAATTTAAGAAATTTTCTATTGCATATGAATCAGGTATTGGAAAATAATAGGAAGTTCAAAGGCTACAAGATAGGTATGATGGTTATGGTGCTTGATGCTACGATCTCAGATTTATGGGCTATGACGACATGATGTTCTACTTCCATGGAGTAAAGGAAACTGATATTCCTATTCTCTCATATGAAAACCACCACATTAATGCATATCTAATTGGTACACAACTACAGGGGAAAGAAGTGTGACTTTTCATGGGTTCAAATATTTTCAGTCATGTTTGACACCCATACATTAGTTGTAGGAGCAAAGAAAGTGTTAAACTTAGACGTAAATGTTGATGCTCTAACTGTACAGTGGAATAGTGAGACAAGACAGTTGATGTTCCGACAGATAGAGATGCAGAATAGAGTCTTAACACTGCTGAGAGATTAGTGGTGGTCAAAAGGACAGATGATCTTAACAGCATGAGGGCCACAGTTTCTAGACTATTGCAATTGAATGTAAATGTATTCCCCATTGGTGAGAGAAAACAAAGGTTCACAATTATCAATTACCAGGATATATTGCTTTTGCTTATCTAGAGACACAATTTAAGTTTTTCAATCTATCTAAAGATGTCAAAGGAATTTTTGGCAAGACTTACCAGCTAGGCTATGTTAGTCCAGTCAAGAGAGGGGTGATGATGCAAATTATGGGTAGGGAATAAAAATATAAGCCACAATCACTCCATTAAGCTCCAAGTAAATTACAGGTTCAACAGACGCCCCAAGTATTGCTTCTGCTTGATGATACAAAGATATTAACCAATAAGAGGTGTTTTGGTAGTGTATAAGAATAGTAGTGAATTATTTGTTAACAGTCCTTGTATTGTTTGTTAACTAAAATATTGCTATAAATATAATTGTATATGGATATGTGAATAAAGAGGGCAAAAATCATGCATAAGTTTTCGGTGAGCAAGGACAAAAGTGTTGGAGCCATTTTTTATTATAATCTCATTAAATTGTTGAGGGAAGCCAAAGTGTTCTTACTCTAGGAGACATATAAGTTGCTAAGCAATATCTTTCTGATTTGTAACTTAGTAATAGTTTATCTAACCATCTATAACTTCTACACTTAGGAATGTGCCTTCTCGGTCTAATAGTTCTATGAGGTATCATGTACGGGAAGATTCTACAAATTAACTTTTTGTGACTCCTATACATGGGTCACCAAATACATTTATTATATCTCCAAGAATGCAGATTTTTGATCCGATGCAATATTTCAAAGATGGTTGAATTGAAATTTGGTATGAGAGTTCTAACTGGATCAACCAGTTTCATGTTTTATAAAATAAACTGGATCTAACCTTCTTTAGAATTAAAATAGCATCGTTGCTCCTTGACAGTGCCCAAGCACACACGCAAGTGTACGTGGTCTTATCAAGTAACATAGTGGCTTCAAGGAAGCCCAAGTATCGATCTCTCAGGGACTTGCGTTTGTCGCCTATCTAATTCTAGTTTAACTAATTGAGAAAAAGTAAACAAGGAGAGAGTTTGTACTTTTGCAAATTAAAAATAAAATAAATAATGCGTAAAAATAAAATACTTGGGATAATCAATGGAAGAAAACCCAGGGTTGAGGCATTTCGAACAATCATACAAATCTCAATTCCTATCACAGTTTACTTGGGTATTGGATTGTTGATTCGCAAGGTTTATGTGACGACATTGTACCTATAACTCCTGCAGAGATACAAAAATTCTTCTAGATTCATGAAGTTGTCTTCTTGCAAGTGAAACAAGCAAGGCTTCTAGGTATATCCCTATCCTAGATGTCATCCCTTATTTTATAAGAAAATAAGAACCTTGCTCCCTAATTTCTTCGTTCTATTCTATGATTCTCCTCCCGGATTCACATAAAAATATAGATTTATTCTAATGGTAGCTAATCATTAAAATAGTAGGCTCAAGAAATTAAGAACAACCCATATAATAATCCAAAATTAAACTACAATAAAGAATATTTAAAAGTATTCATGTTCTTGTCCTCAACCACGGAAAAAGGGTTTTAGCCTTTAATGGAAATATTCATCATCCAATCCCTTGGAATGATGATACAAATCATAAAAAAAAACTAAATTAAAGTGACAAAACCTAAAAATAAGTTGTGGTATCCTCCAATGATGTTCCAAGTTGATCTCGGGTTTCCTAGCGGTCCCAGGATGATCAAAACGGAGTTTGAGACGTTATATTTATAGTATACAAGTCATAAACCGACTTGTATTTGGTTTCCACGCTATTTTACTTTAGATGGGTAGAATTATCCCAATTTTGGGCATCGGCATGACGCAGAGACATGCAAATTCACAATTGTCAAACAATCTGTCAAATTCCAGTAGCTGTTCGCGATTTCAACGTGTCGCGGGGCCTCTGGAAACTCCAAATTAGGATACACGAGTCATACTTTCAAAACCTTGGGCCTCTTATGAATCTAGTAATGTTTTTAACTCCTCCATTGGACACCATTACAGTCCACACTCGCCCAATACTTTTCAGGGGTCCAACTTGTATCCAACTTGCGTCATATACTTTTGTTGAGCATTCCGAGCCTTATTGAGTTGTTTCCACTTGATTTGAAGCTTTTATATCCTTAATATATCATCATAATACATGAACCAAGCATCCTAAATCATTAAACACATTAATTAAGAGCTCAAAACAACACAACATCCTCACCGATGAACTAGAAAGACGAGCTAAGCATAGGCTAAATTCATATTGAGCTTTAACTCATTGTTTTCACTCTTTTCTTGATCCAATTGACCCTTGAACATTATAAATAATTTTTTTAACATATAAAAACATACTAAAAACCTTATTAACTCATTAAAATACATTAGAACTCAACACAATAGACTAGACAACACCTAGCTCAAGCTAGTGACACTAGCTTTCTCGGTTGAAGTCTAAATGGTCGAATTGAATCAAAACTCATGTGGAAACACCATTAAACATTGTAAACATGTAATTGGACACATAATTGCTCATTTATATCATTATTATCGTACATATCATAAGAATCATCCTCAAAACAAGGCTAAAAAGGCTAGAATAGTAACGTTAGAATGCATAAATACACCCAACATCACCACCCCACACTTAAAGCCTTGTTCGTCCTCGAACAACTCTTAACTATAAATACCATGAGCTGAAGAGACTCCACACTTCCACTACATGA
The DNA here is from genome assembly GCF_002878395.1 of Capsicum annuum. Lineage (NCBI taxonomy): Eukaryota > Viridiplantae > Streptophyta > Magnoliopsida > Solanales > Solanaceae > Capsicum > Capsicum annuum. The sequence continues at coordinate 32,820,899 of NC_061121.1, forward strand.
AAGACACTTAAGCTAGCAGTACAATGACTGCATGAATGCAAGTTTCTACACTAAGCATGTTTTACACAATTGAAAGCTCAAGAACACTACTCCAAAAAATACCTAGCCTCAAGAATTGACTCATCTAGTTGGTAAATTCATGCTTATTACTCAATCAAGGACATCATACAAATCACCTACATTTATCAAACATGTGCCCCTCACAACAAGAGAGTTACCCACAATCACTCAAAATAATGTAATTTATAATGTAATGGGTACAAGAATCAAATTACGCTCACTATTAGAAAGAATTCACAAGTTACACATAATGAACCATAGGCTTGCCCTTAGTGTAGTGTTCCACTAATAGTCGAATGTAAAGCTTAGGATCAATTAGGACTTTTTCGGGTTGTAATGTAGGCTAAGGGACGGGTAGGAACTATTTTGGCGAAGAATAGTGGCTGACCTCTCTAAGCACTTTAATACACTACATTATACATTTAAAACCAATCTCCAACAATCAAATTAAACCACTGTTGTCTACCTATCTCGTTTAAGCATTTTTACAAACACTTGGTGGACACATAGTTTACTACCACAAGAGTCAATTTTCTCATTTTTTAACAATCATGGCAATATTTTTAGCATAAATTATATCACAACCATCCACCACAAATCAATTATACACCAATAACTATTACCTTGGGGCATCAATTTCACCCTTTTCTTCTTCAATTTCTCAAACTCCTTTCTCAAATTCATTTTTTTTTCAATAAAGCACTTACAAGCTTTTTGGATCAAATTATGGTCTATCAAAGAAGAGATTAGGCTTTGATAGAGATTAGGCTACTTATAAGGTTACCAAAGAAAAAGTTAAAGGCTCAATGGGAGTTAACTAGGATAATGCATAAGGGTAGGTAAAAAGAAGGTATAAAATATTGTTATCAAAGAAATGCCTATATCATTTCCTAAACTGACATTCTTTATTTCGCTTTACATACACACCGGGCAAGTTCTAGACATCACATGCGACAGGGAATACATAAAAATCTCACACACACATGGCACATGCTCAACTCAATAGGATCATCATAGACTCCCAACCAAACAATAGTATGAATTCAAAATTAAGCCAACAAATACTAGAGTCACAAAACATGAGCATAAGAGTCTCAAAAATAGTAATTCACTCAATCAACATGCTTTTTTCAACAAACCCACTTGCATCATGTAATCAAAAATAGAACCAACAAGAATATCTCACTTATTCCTAACCAATTTTTTTTAAATTGAGTCAAAATTTGGTAATTTCCCCACCCTACACTTAAAAATCTACTTTATCCCCAAAGTGAACTTAAAAGTAAGAAATAGAAATACTCCTTGAGGCCTCTAGGCCTAGCTAGTAGCATCTTCACATAAAGAGGAGATCCATGGAACCCCACACTCCATCTTTGCCATGCTTCAAGCTCAAGTTTACGGTACTCAGACTTCCCGTTAACCTGTGACTCAACCAAAAACAAAAAACTACGTGAAATAAAAATTAAAAACTGAAAATAAAACCTACTTACCTTGGGTTGCCTCCCAAGAAGCGCCTAATTTAGTGTCACGGCATGACCCAATCAACTTTTTCCTCCACCTTGAGGATATGGATTTCACTTCCAATATTGCATCCATCTTTTTGCCTCGATTATATGGAGGTGGTACAGAGATTAATGAACCGAGTAATGGACAATTCATGATGAACCACTCGGCCTTGAGGTGAGGTGTGTTTTTATATTGTTTATCCGATGTAAAATCAAGAATATACGATTCTTGTTCCTCATCTTTACACTCTTCCACTATTTTAAATGATTCTACAGACAAGATATCATCTAAATATAATATAGAAAAGTTCTTGAAGTGTGGACCAACAAATCCTACTTCAAAATTTATACTATCCTCAACACTCCCACTTTTATTCACCTTCTCAATTTCAATCTTAAAAGAAAGATGACAGTCGAATGGCTGCGATTCTTGTGGTGGTGGTGGTATATCCTTAACCTCCATAGTTGTCTTCGCAAATATGACTAAATCAGTATTAAAAGAATACATATCTGCAGAGTGATATAGACTGTAACAAACCACACACCAACTTGTGGGTTGCTCCAAAGGTTGGAAACAAACAGGTCCCCTCCAAATGCTTGGATCAAAATCTGGACAAAAAACCTCATGGTGGGGTCCTCCAAAAAAATGACAAGAATCATCATCCCTCAAAAATCATCTATCCAAGATTGACATCTCAAGAAGAGTGTGAGAAAAATAGGAATAAAGAAAAAATTAGAAAGAAACAAAAAAAACAAAAACTATTAATAACTCAATATAGAAAAACTAAAATTAAGATAGTTGCCTAACTACAAGTCCCCAGGAACGGCGCCAAAAACTTGACAGTGCCCAAGCGTATACGCAAGTGTAAGTGGTCTTATTAAGTAATATAGTGGCTTCAAGAAAGCCCAAGTATCGATCTCTCAGGAACTTGTGTTCACGGCCTATATAATTCTAGTTTAACTAATTGAGAAAAAGTAAGCAAGGAGAGAGTTTGTAACTTTGCAAATTAAAAATAAAATAAATAATACGTAAAAATAAAATACTTGGGACAATCAATGGAAGAAAACCCAGGGTTGAGGTATTTCGAACAATCATACAAATCTCTATTCCTATCGCAGTTTACTTAGTTATTGGATTGTTGATTCGCAAGGTTTATGTGACGATTTTAGTCTCACGACCTCAAATATTCTATCTAGTAAACATTGTACCTATAACTCCTGCAGAGATACAAAAATTCTTCTAGATTCATGAAGTTATCTTCTTGCAAGAGAACCAAGTAAGCTTCTAGGTATATCCCTATCCTAGATGTCATCCCTTATTTTATAAGAAAATAAGAACCTTGCTCCCTAATTTCTTCGTTCTATTCTATGATTCTCCTCCTGGATTCACATAAAAATATAGATTTATTCTAATGGTAGCTAATCATTAAAATAGTAGGCTCAAAAAATTAAGAACAACCCATATGATAATCCAAAATTAAACTACAATAAAGAATATTTAAAAGTATTCATGTTCTTGTCCTCAAACCCGTAAAGAGGATTTTAGCCTTTAATAGAAATATTCATCATCCAATCCCTTGGAATGATGATACAAATCATAAAAAAAAAACTAAATTAAAGTGACAAAACCTAAAAATAAGTTGTGGTATCCTCCAATGATGTTTCAAGTTGATCTCGGGTTTCCTAGAGGTCCCAAGATGATCAAAACGGAGTTTGAGACGTTATATTTATAGTATACAAGTCATAAACCGACTTGTATTTGGTTTCCACGCTATTTTACTTTAGATGGGTAGAATTATCCCAATTTTGGGCATCGGCATGACGCAGAGACATGCAAATTCACAATTGTCAAACAATCTGTCAAATTCCAGTAGTTGTTCGCGATTTCAATGTGTCGCGGGGCCTCTGGAAACTCCAAATTAAGATACACGAGTCATACTTTCAAAACCTTGGGCCTCTTATAAATCTAGTAATGTTTTGAACTCCTCCATTGGACACCATTACAGTCCACACTCGCCCAATACTTTTCAGGGGTCCAACTTGCATCCAACTTACGTCATATACTTTTGTTGAGCATTCCGAGCCTTATTGAGTTGTTTCCACTTGATTTGAAGCTTTTATATCCTTAATATATCATCATAATACATGAACCAAGCATCATAAATCATTAAACACATAAATTAAGAGCTCAAAACAACACAACATCCTCACCGATGAACTAGAAACACGAGCTAAGCATAGGCTAAATTCATATTGAGCTTTAACTCATTGTTTTCACTCTTTTATTGATCCAATTGACCCTTGAACATTATAAATAAGTTGTTTCACATATCAAAACATACTAATAACCTTAGTAACTCATTAAAATACATTAGAACTCAACACAAGAGACTAGACAACACCTAGCTCAAGCTAGTCACACTAGCTTTCTCGGTTGAACTCTAAATGGTCGAATTGAATCAAAACTCATGTGGAAACATCATTAAACATTGTAAACACGTACTTGAACACATAATTGCTCATTTATATCATTATTAACACACATAGCATAAGAATCATCCTCAAAACAAGGCTAAAAAGGCTAGAATAGTAAAGCTAGAATGCATAAATACACCCAACATGACTCCTGCATTGACAATGGCTAAAGCTTCCACATGTTCCATGAGGAGTGACAAAACTTGCAAATTCGATTGAAGAGATGACCCGATTAGGAGGAGGATGCTCAAGATATAGAGTTGTTCTTCTTTTTCTTTCACTCATTCTTTTTTGAAGGCCACATGTTAATAAGAAGTGGATGAGTCTCTGAACCCCGTGATTGTACACTTTGTACCTTTGCCTATTTTCTCAAAGTTTTATGTGCAAAATAGTGTTTGAGATTAGTACAACGTTAATGAATCATCATAGTCCTACTTTCTTTTGTTCTTTTGAATAAAATATTCTCAAGTGAGACTATTAAGAGCGTAATTTTTTAAATTACAAGAACAATCTCCTTAATTTCACCAGCCAAATTATGCATATGCGAGCTGATTAAAAAAAATAAATAAATACCCAGTACAATCCAACAAAATAGGGTCTGTGGAGGGTAGGCGTACGCAGACCTAACCTTAAACATAGGGTAGTTATTTCCTATAGAACCTATAATTCAAGTTAAAAAGATGACATATGTACAGTTAGGTTCAAACCTGCGTCTTCAAGCCAACAACTATAGCCCTTTGCCACTAGCACTAGATTACCTTATACTGATTCCAAAAAACAAAAAATAGGGGAAGGGCTCAAATATGATATCAGAAAGGGATTATTTTTGTAATCAGTTAAATGTTCAGCTCATTCATGTCATCTCTGTTACCAAACCAGCTCATCCATGCCATTATTTTTTAATGATGGATTTTCAAAAACAGCTTTGCCACGTGGCCTCTTATTAGAGGTCCACGTTATTATATTGGACACACTAAAAACTTGATCCATTAAAAAGAAACCACCCACGCCCGACCTATTACCTTAATCCGCTTTTAGTTTTTTCTCTCGCACGCAGGGATCAATCAGATATCCGAAAAATCCTAATACCATTTTCTTATATCATCTTGTCTGAGCTTCGATGCCCGAAATCTATGATTATAAGGACGGAGGACTAATTCGTTATCAAGGATTCTTATAACTATGTAGTGTAAAAGGTTCTTGAGATATGTGATGATCAAAGTTGTGAACTAATTCTTTCGCGTATTAAAATATACCTTACTTCCCTCAAGAAATACACTTATGGAAAACACATTGTATCGCATGTTGAGAAGCTCATCGCGATAGGAGGTTAGTACCATAATGTTTCATTATACATTAGTCTTTAGCCAACTTCTAACTATCATTTCATCATATGTTTTTTAGAGAGACATGTGGCTTTGTCGTTGAATTCTTCTCAAGGCAATCCAATTCTGAAGAACTGAAGAGATTTTTTTTTGTATAGCTTAAAAATAATTGTAAATAAGCAGCAATTCAGTTTTACTTCTGCCTAAATAATTGTAAATGCAAACCTGTAATTATTTTTTCAACATTAGGATAGAGAAATGAAGCAACTTATTACTTGGTACCGCAAGAAGATGATATACGAAAATGATATCCTTGTGTGCGAGAGAAAAATTTGAAAGTGGATAAAGGTAATAGCTCGGGAGTGGGTGGATTTTTTTTAATGGATCAAGTTTTTAGTGGGTCCAATTTAATGATGTGAACCTCTAATAAGAGGCCACGTGGCAAATCAACTTTTGAAAACCCACCATTCAAAAACAATGGCATGAATGAGCTGAATTTTTAACGGCGATGGCATGAATAAGCTGAACTTTTAACTGATAGCATAAATGAGCAACTTCTGATAGTTCAGTGACATATTTGAGCCTTTTTTCAAGAAACTATTATTTTGTAATGTAGCTTGACCATCTTAACTAGCGATAGATACTGTTAGATGTGAACAACAACTGGTTTTTCCTTATATTATAATGATCTTTTGCCATCAATCTTGTAATTTCGACATTTTAATCTTATAATTATCATTATTTGGCTCATGCAACATAAAATATATTATACCAGGATATACACACTTTTCTCCATATAATATTTACTATTTTGTCATCAAATCGTAATAATGAATTTCTTTTTTGTAAGGGGATAGTTGTGAAGACAAGCATATTATATTGGAGAAAGGAGCATCAACACTAGAATTTTTAATCTCAAATAAAATCTTTATTACTTTATTAATTTAGGTGAATGATATTTTCACCTAAAATGGTGACTCCATAAAATGGTGTTTTATACCAAACAATGAGTCTATGATCAGTTATGGTTACGGGATATTTTAGGGGAACTGAGTTAAGTACTTGGGCAGTCAAATAGGATCTACGGAATTGGTGAAGAACTTGGGTTGTCAATTTGATTATTTTTCCAAGCTACTCCCTCCGTCTCAAATTATCCGTCTCAAATTGAGATAACACATTGATTAAGAAAAATAATTAATAGCAAGCCTAATTTATCATAGTACCCATATTAAATGATATTTACATCTTAATTTGAAGAAAAAATAATTAATGCAAAGGAAAAAAACATGAAAGAAAAAATTTGTCTTGTCTTGATTAATGAAAAAAGACAAGTAAAATGGGACATCAAATTAGGAAATTTGGGACAGGTAATTTGAGACGGAGGGAGTACTTTATTAACTGTAACTAAAAGCAAGTTATAAAAACATACTTTATATGGTTAGGAGAATGAATATGTTTAGAAAAGACTTTCTTCGTAAAGAGACAGTTATGTATTTGTTTATTGACAGTCTTTGTTTCCTTCATACATACATTTCATACATACATAACATCACTATATATTGCTGATAGTATCTTTTTGAGAAGGGAAAAGGGTCAAATTTGTCTCTCTACTTTAAAAAATTAGCTAAATATACCCTTCGTCATATTTTGGGGTCAAATTTATCTTCGTTGTTATACTTTGGGGCCAAATTTACCTCTCTACTTTGAAAAATTGGTTAAATATACCTTTCGTCATATTTTGAGGTCAAATTTACCCTCGATTTCATACTTTGGGGCCATATTTACCCTCGTGGTTAAGAAAGTTTTTACTTTCAACCTTCCTTTAACAGAAAAGCCCAAATCAACGTTAAATTCTCTAATTTTTTTAAAAATAAATCACATCCTAATCTAACCCATAAAAAATATACCAACAAATATACCCCTCCCTTAGTTTTGTTGGTCGAATTTTTTCAACTAACAAAAATACTTCTTTTTCAACGTGCAACACTGGTAGGTAGTTTACAAATGAACAAAACGTAAAATGAAATGGGATAACGGAGAAGCATGAAACTAGAGAAAACGTCTATTACAAACTTTGCTCTTATTTGATTACGTTCAAATTTCAAATTTTGATATGCAATTCTATGTGTATCAAACTTCTAGAACCAGTGAATAAATTTTTTGAGTAAATGACATGATAAAAATTTTGTATAAATCTAAATTGCATATAAATATATATGAATGAAGAGATGCCCGATTGGCACATAAGGAGACTTCTTAACTCAATCATCCAGAGAAATATTCAATGGGTATAATCTATTGCATTAGTTTGTTAAGTGCCATTTTTCATGAGTTTTCCATTGATGCAGATCCACGAACTGAGAAAGAAATATATTTCTTTATGTTTGCACTGATGCAAATCAATTTTTCATGAGCTATGCTTGATAAATATCTAGTGGCTTAATATCGCTGAAAAATTGGCCAACAAAACTGAAGGGGGTATATTTATTATTTGTGTCTTTTTTTGTGGCTTGAGTCAGATCAGAAGGTTTAGATTAAGGTGTATTTTATTTTTAAAAAATGGGATATTTAACGTTCATTTGAGCTTTTCTATTTAAAAAGTGTACATATGAAAAGTTTCTTAACAACGAGGGTAAATTTGATTTCAAAGTATGACAACATCAAGGGTAAATTTGACCTCAAAGTATGATGAAGGATATATTTAGTCAATTTCTAAAGTAGAGGGGTAAATTTGGCCCAAAAGTATGACACCAAGGGTAAATTTGACTACAAAGTATGACGAAGGGTATATTTAGCTAATTTTTCAAAGTAGAGGGTAAATTTGACCCTTTTCCCTTTTGAGAATAAAAAAAAATTTAAGATAGTTGAACATTGGATAAGTAAAAAAACACTTTTTATGAGGGGATTTTTAAAAATAAACCAATCAAACTTCGTGTAATGGAATACGTTGTCAACCATAAAATAGATATCATGTCTTTTTAATAGGCTTAATCTTACCACATAAAATTTTACTTATTAGTTATCAGTCTGTGTATAAATTTGAAAACTATCTTCTATCCATATTTTTATGTAGTTTTAAGAATATTGCCAATGTATTATATTTTGTTTTCCTACTATTAAAATACAAAACATTAGAAATTACTCAATTAAAAGTAACTACATATAATAAAATAAATAGATAATCTTAAAAAAGGAGATGACAAGTTATGTTGAATTTGAGTGCAAAGGTTATATTGTTATATTAAAGATAAGTTGTGACCTCTGAACTAAAAATAATAGGAATTCAATATGATCAAATAAAGAAGATTATAATTTTTTAATATTGTCCGCGCATCACGCAGGCACATATACTTGTAAGTATGCATTTTAATGTTATCTTTGCATAATCCTATGATAAACAAATATGTATTTTAGTGTTATCTTTGCTTAACACTTTGATGTTTGTACTTTCTAACAACAAAATTACCAAGAATTAATCAACCTCCTTCTAGGATTTGATAGACTAATATTTATTTATAGATTGGGTTGATCTGCAATTGATCTACCTTGCATGGTAATAGTTTTAAGTATTATTAATCTATTTGCAAGTTTCAGAAGATGAACTAATTTACAATTTTTTATTCCGACATTAAACATTGCAGAATAACAGTCGGTAAGGGCAACCAAATGCAAAAAGCATCCAACTTTAGAAGGGTCCGAATGTCAATGTAACCACTGCAACTTAATATGCTGTTTACGCATTTTCATTCTCTGCATTTTAATCTGTTCCGAGCTGGTAGAAATACATAAATTGTCAAATATGAAGCAGAGTTCCTCACTAAAGCGCTTCGATTATGGACAGACAACAAATGATATTTCCCTTTGTAATTGAATCATTCCGTTGCATCAATAATTCATGAATGCATATATATGCAGTGTTTATCTTTGATCAAGATGTACTAATCTCTATCAAGGAGAGTTTGTCTGTAACAACACAAACTTCTTTTATTTTCGTCCATTTAAACAAGATCTAGGAAGAGACACATTTTCCAAAAAAAGTACAGACGGAAATAAGCAACATTATTAATTTGAGGTAGCTTTCTTCATCTGGTGAAACTTGCGATGAATTTCCGCAAGTTTCTCAGGCTGTGGAATGATATCCTTCACAACATTGTCTGAGCAAAATCTCTTGTCCCATTCTGCTAGACTAGGCATCTTGGTTTCATCCAGTATCTTCATTTCATCCATCATCTCGATTGCCTTCACCCATCCTAGTAAACTACCAAGAACAATGTCAAGGTAACCAATTCTATCTCCACCAAAGAAAGATTTACCTTTGTTGATCTTGATAAAAGCTTCTTCCAGCAGCAAATTCCCTTCAGATATTTTCTCCAGTACAGCTGCCTTTGCTTCCTTTCCTTCCGCTTTCATAAACTCCACTACCAATGGATACCACTACAACCATTTTCTTCAGATTTAATGGAAAATTCAAGAAAAGAGGTAAAACAAGAAGAAACTTTGATGAACTTACTACTTGTTTTCCAAGGATGATAACATTCACTGACCATATGTGAAATCAACCATAAGGTTTAAATACTAGTCCAAAAAACATGTTAAGTTTAGTAGTTACAAATTCAACAACAACATATCTAGTGTAGTCCTACGAAGTAGGGTCTGGGAAGGGTAGATGTACATTAACCTTACCTCTACCTCAGAGGTAGAGAGACTGTTTCCGGTAAGTTACAAATTAAACTGTTACCAATTATAGTATATGAGATGGGATATGAAATAAGTTTTCACCTTTTCATCTATATAGGATGCCCAAAACTGTGCTATGGCACGGTCATAGGGATCAGAAGGAAGAATGGAGGGACCACTGGGCCAAGAGTCATCGATGTACTGAAGGATGACAAGGGACTCACAAATAGGCTTTTCATCATGTAACAGGACTGGGATTTTCTTGTAAACAGGGTTGGATTTGAGGAGCAGCTCACTTTTGTTTAAAGTAGTCTCTAGTATAAACTCAGGCTCAACAGACTTCATCTTGAGGGCTATTTCAACCCGGTTTACGAAAGGGCTTGCCCATACACCTAGAAGCTTTACACTGCCTGTTGCCATGGCTAGCTTCTTCAACAACTAATATTGAAAGAATGACTAATAAGAAGAGTTCAACACTCCTTTTTTTAAAAAAAAATATCAGGTAGCATTTGATATTCTTGAACATAAGTACTGGAGTATCTAGTAAATTGTGCCGGTTTGTCCTTGCTACCAAATAAAGAATATTGTAGATGCATGTGAACAAGTTGTAATAAACAATATTGTAGGTGGGAACAACATGTTTTTTATTGATGTAAAATACAAAGAATCTTTTTGACATCTTTCTACATTTAAGTCATTTTCGGTATCGCTGTCTCTTTCCATTGCTAAGCCTTTTTGTGATAACATACAAGATAGGGAAGCACAAAAAAAAAAAAAAGAATCAAGTGAATCAAGCAAAATTGAGACAAATTACTTTGCTTAAAAATTGTTGGTAAAGTTTTTGTCATTTGAGCAGGAGGTCACGGGTCCGCGGATCCCACACATAGCTGGATAGTGCACTAGGCTGCCCTATTACTTTGCCTAAAAGATTTATGCAAGTCATACTTAAGTTAAAAGTCTAATTGGGCAAGCGACTTTGCTTGATCATATACACATCAATCTTCTCATGATTCTTAACACAAATCCAAAACATAAATACACTTGAAATGGATACAATATTCAACTTTTGATCCTAGTTTTTGTTGTTTTAGGTAGTATTTCGGGTACAAGAATCTGTGTTTAGGCATAACAACTTCAACACTAGTTTAAATTTAAAACAAGAACACTATGAAGTACAAAAATACCCTCAACACAATATCAAAGTGATCTTTCTAAGAAGTGTTTTTATTTTTTCAGAAATTAAGATGAAACAAAAATATAAAGCCAAGTCCCCCGATGTAACACCCTGCATTTCGGATAGGAACGAAAATCATCATTTCCTTCACTTAAAGGTTCCAAAAGCCATAAATCCAATACAAGTTTAGTGTGTTAATAAATTATGTAGTGTGGAAACCTATTTGAGCATGAATTGAGATCATAGAGGTCCCCAAGCTCAAGGACAAGTTGAAAGTTTTCCTATCGTTCGAATTTTAGTGAGCGTTGAAACTTAGGTCAACTTCAATCAACCATTACACTTTGTATATATTGAATTAGAGTACATGCTATATATCAAATGAAAGGTATTCAAATTATCTTTCCAACGATACTAATTTTGCAAAAATCCGACACCCGAGGAAAAAGTTATGGCTTTGCAAAGTGGAGTGTGTCGTGCAGCATAAGGTGTGCGATGCATACCCTAACTTATGCCATAAGGTGTGCGACGCACAACCTAATGTATGCGATAAAGAGTGCGCCTCACAACCTAAATTATGCGATAAGGTGTGAGTCACATATATTATTACTCAAGTGACTTAAACACTCCATTTTTGGGGAAAAATGGTCCTTTTCCCACCCTTATTTAGCCATAAACACGAATTTCAGTTCCCAAATACCCCAAAATACACCTTCATTCATTAAAATTGCTCAAGAACTCTCTTTAGGGTTTCAAAATAAAAACCCAAGCAACTCAAGATTCAACCGTGGGTTTTTGAAACTAATTGCATATTTGGAATCCCCAGAACGTAGGCTTCAAGAAGCACCTATCATCTTCGTATATAGAGGTATGTGGGGTTATCTCAAAAATCTCATGGGCTTATAAATTTATGCTTTCAAAATGGGGGTTTTGAAATTACGAATATGATTATGTTTTAAACGTTTTATGAAATTGATTTGGTCTTTACGTCCATTCCCAAAGTGATTTGATATATGATATACGTATATGCATGTATTCTGAAAAAATGTTAGCTTGAGAGTATGAATTATATGAAAATCCCTCTCTTGATATGATTTTGTATTAAATCATCATATGATGTGAATTATTTGAAATCATCTTGACAAGCATGACATGAAATATTTTGAAAATGGTTATGATTTTTGACTTGAAATGAGAGGGTTGTTATGTTGAAATATGATGAATATAATGGTTGCATGAAAGAATGATGTGATATTGATGGCTTGCAAGTCGGGTATGATGATACCCTACAGAATAAGATATGTGATTGAATTAAATGGAGTTTGATGCATTGATTTTACATGAGATAGGTGGATGCCCAAAAAAGGCGTTTGAGTGTAAGAGCTCATCGCTGGAAACCCTATTTGCCGACATGGGGATTTGGTACCAGGCTAAGTGATCTTGTGTACTTGACTTTATGTCATTCCCAAATTGGGACTATGGTTAGGAGCCCAGGCTAAGTGATCTTAGGCACTACTATACTTTATTGGGTCGAGACACCCTGCTATGTGATCTTGTGTGTCTTCCCCTCACTTATACTCTAATCTCGGTGGCAACCGAGATTTGACAGTTGGTGTAAATATTATATGTAGGGTATTCTACCTAGCTCATTTGCATTACATTATTGTTGAAAACTATTACATTATGCCCATGTGTTTTCAAATGATTTGATATAAAACTGCTTTATAATGCCTCTCACCTATATTTGGAAAAAAATATATTATATTTTGTGTTTGATTTCTCTGCATACCATTACTTTTGTATTGACCCCCTTCCCTCTCTGGTTTAGAGGCACAGTTTAGGGGTCCAAATAACCAGTAGATCTCTTCCGACAGATTTGCAGGATCAAGTGGTGAGTCTTCTATATTTCAGAAGGCCTGATGTCTATCAGTTCATTTATCATTTAGTAGTTTTGGGTCTACTGGGGGCCTTGTCCCAGTTTTCAGACAGTAATTTGTTTCAGTCATGTATTAGAGATTTCGCAGATGGTTGTTCAGATGTCGATAGATGTTATGGGACATTATTTCCCCTTTGTTGATTTCATTTGATTTATGACTATGTTTTTCGTAATATTGTGTATCTTCCACATATCTTACTATCATATGAATTATGTGCATGATTACCAGATAGATAGGGGTGTTTCGGGCCTTCATGGTTTGGAATGCTTATCACGGCCAGGGCCACGGTTCGGGTCGTGACACCCGACTTCATAAAGTGTCCTTAAGGAATAATTTCCCTCACTGTACCCAAGGTTTTAGAATCTTTCTCCTAGGATAAAATGGCTTTTAATCCAACTATAGTGGTACCTCAAATAATTGGATTCGTCGAACTCACTCAACGATTTGATTGATCACAAAGAATGTTTTGAAGACAAGAAGAGTTTTTTATTTCAAAAAAATTTTCATTCATAAACCTGTGGATAAATGTAGGTTTATATAGCCATCAAGTGCCCCTTCCCAAAGGTGGCAATGATTCATCTGAAAAGGTGTATCCTTTAGAAGAGTCATTTCTGTTCATTTGAAACAATGTGTCTTTTTCTGAACAGACACAACTATCTAAATAGTCACTCCTTTTCCAAATGAATGTCTTTTCCTCAAAGGTTGTGTCCCTTCATTTTCCATTCACACCTTTTTCATACATATTGAACCCAACAATCCCCCACATGAATGGGGAATGACTATTTTTTCGTAAAATTTTATGGACAAGCATGTGATCATTAAGCAAAGACTGATTGCATCTAGATAAGTGGGTTTTCCTTTGAACTTTCCGTAGTGAACATGCATCAGGTGCACTCGGTCAATCGGTAGATTTAATATCTTTGAACCGTCGAGCTTTAATGTTTACCTAGATGACACATGTCACACAACCATCCTTTTACCATTTATGGTTCTCACGATTTTGTTCTTTTCAGCCATGAACACATCCCAGATTCATGAGAGCTTAGAGAATAGGCCTTTACTAACATTCTCCTTGAAGCGGCTTCCACTTCGCCCTCACATAGGTGATTTCTAAACTTTCAATCCCATAGATTAAAATATTTGGTCAAATCTACCAAATTTATTTAATCATTAAAAGACTTCTCACCTTAAGTCTTATCCTTATTTACTAAACATTATCTACATCATGAGAATGGATTGGTATTTTGACAAAGTTGAACCTATCAGATACAACTTTGTTTGATCTCTTTGAACCTAAATCTTGGGATCTCCACTTTGCTAGGTAGATTTACCACCATACTGACTTGTCCTAGGCCATAAACCCATTCCCTTGGATGTCCTTTCCACTCCTTCTCTAGATAGGCCTTTTGTAAGTGGATCCGACACGTTATCCTTTGACTTTACATAGTCAACAGTGATAATTCTAGTAGAGAGAAGTTTCCTAACGGTATTATATCTCCGTCGTATGTGACGAGATTTACCGTTGTACATTATGGTCCCTACCCTACCTATTGTCGCTTGGCTATCATAGTGTATACATATTGGTGCCACCGGTTTGGGCAAATAAGGAATATCTTCCAAGAAATTTTGGATCCATTTTGCTTCTTCACCAGTTTTATCGAATGCGATAAATTCAGATTCTATTGTAGAGCGAGCAATACAAGTCTGTTTGGATGATTTCTAAGAGACTGCTCCTCCACCGATAGTAAATACATAGCCACTTGTGGATTTTACTTTGTTTGACCCATCGATCCAATTTGCATCACTATATCCTTTAAGTACCGCGGGATATTTATTATAATGCAAACCATTGTCTTGAGTGTATTTAAGATACCCCAAAACTTTTTTCATTACCATCCAATAAGTTTTGTTGGGATTACTCATGTACCGACTTAACTTACTGATTGTGCATGCTATGTATGGTCGTGTATAGTTAATTATATACATTAAACATCCCAATACTCTTGCGTACTCCAATTGTGAGTCACCTCCACCTTCATTCTCTTGAAGTGCAAAGCTCACATCCAAAGGAGTCTTGGCAATACCGAATTCCATATACTTGAATTTGTCAAGTACATTTTTGATATAATGAGACTGTGACAATGCCAACCCTTGTGGAGTTCTATGGATTCTTATACCTAAGATCACATCCGTAACTTTAAGGTCTTTCATATCAAACTTTCTCTCAAGCATTTATTTCATTGCATTTATGTCAGAAATATCTCTACTGATGATCAACATATCATCCACATATAAACAAACAATGACTTGGTGATTTGGAGTGTCTTTAATGTAAACATATTTACCACATTCATTTATCTTGAACCCATTTGCCAACATGGTTTGGTTAAACTTCGCATGGCATTATTTAGGTGCTTGCTTTAGTTCATATAATGACTTAATAAGTTTACACACTTTATTCTCCTTTCCTAGAACTACAAAGCCCTCAGGTTGTTTCATGTAAATTTCTTCCTCCAATTCTTCATTTAGGAATATGGTTTTCACATCCATTTGGTGGATTTCAAGACCATATACTACCGCCAAGGCAATTAACATTCGAATCAATGTTATCCTTGTTACTGGCGAGTATGTATCAAAGTAATCAAGACTTTTTTTTTTTGCTTGAAGCCTTTTACTACAAGTCTTGCCTTGTATTTGTCAATAGTACCATCCGCTTTTATTTTCCTTTTGAAGATCCATTTAGAACCTAAAGATTTATTTTCTGGAGGAAGATTAACCAATTCCCACGTATGGCTGCTTAATATTGAATAAATAATACTATTGACTGCCTCTTTCCAAAAGGATGAGTCTGACGATGACATTGCTTCTTTAAACGTTTGAGGCTCATTTTCTAAGAGAAATGTTTAAAAATCTAATCCAAATATAATAGAAGTTCTTTGACGTGTACTACATCTTGGTTCTCTTCATTATGCATATTCTCACTTGGTTCATCTTGAGGTCGTTTAGATCCCCTACTACACTATTCATGTCTAGTTTTATACGGGTAAATGTTTTCAAAGAATTCAGTATTATCCAATTCAATTACTATATTTTTATTTATATCTAGATGTTTGGATTTATGAACCAAAAACTGACATGCTTTTCTACTTTTAGCATATCCTATGAACACACAGTCCACTGTCTTAGGACCTATCTTAACCTTTTTAGGCATAGGAACTTGGACCTTTGCTAGACACCCCCACACTTTGAAATATTTCAGGTTGGGTTTCCTTCCTTTCCATTTTACATAAGGAATTAATTGTGTCTTACTATGTGGAACTCTATTGAGTATATCATTAGCTGTAAGGATAGCCACCCCCCAAAAGTTCTGTGGTAAACCGGAACTTATAAGTAAGGCATTCATCATTTCCTTCAACGTTCGATATTTTTTTCTGTAATTCTATTAGATTGAGGTGAATACGGGGTCGTAGTTTGATGGATGATTCCATTCTCTACACATATTTTGGTGAAGGGAGATTCATATTCTCCGCCCCTATCACTTCTTATCATTTTTATCTTTTTCTCTAACTGATTTTCAACTTCAGTTTTGTATTGCCTGATAATTCTCAAACTACACCTCTCTAATGAGAATGTAAGCGATCATTGTCAATATAAAATTCAACTAGGTTGGGGTCGAATCCCACAAGGAATATGGTGTGAACTTAAGTCATTTGCAATTTAATCAACTGATAGCTGGATGTTTCCTGAAATGGAGGTTTTTAGTTTAGTAAGTAATTGTTGGTCACTTTAGTTACAGTGTTCGTAATCAAGAGTTTATGGAAAAATCAAAATTATGTTCACTAGGGGTTTTGGTACTTGACAGATGCTAATGGTGGCTCAAGATTCTCACAGTAGGTAGGACAACAAGTTATCTTTATCGAAGTTATGCCTAAATGTCTCTCGACTTACTTAAGCATTTAATTACCTAATCCTCTCGGACTTAGGGAATTTATAATCATGACCAGATTTTACCTCAGGTTAATCAACCTTGTTACAGCGTCAATTATTAAATGGAAGTTTTAGTGCTTCCAAGTCACTGTTAATAATTCACTTCCCACTATATTTGATTTCTTTCTCAAGCAAATCAAAGCAGGTGTTATCTATCATTTGCAACAAATAGATGATAATTGAAACCTCAAAATTATCAAGGAGTCCTACCACCTTTTGAATCTTGAACACTCAGCACCTTATCAATACTTAACCCTAGATCCCATAATTCAGGTTAAAGAAATTTAGCCGCTCATTATGTAATAATCGAAACAACTAGTTATATTCATGATTTGAAAGATAAACTTACCACAAGATAAATAGAAACTAAAGATTCTTAGATTCGATCACAATAGTAATCCCAAAATAATGATAATAATCTCTTCAAATTAATTGCTTGTTCAAGTCAAGAAACTAGAGAGAGAAAATATTAAAATATGTGTCTCCAAAAGATGTTCAGAACTCTCAAGAAAACCCTAAAAAAGACTTTAAATAGTTTATCATGAATAAGGAAACAAAATCACAGGGTTTAATAATCCCTCGAATTAGGTGACGACATTCGTGACAACCTATCAGGAGGCTGACGACTTATCACAAATATCGTCATCTCCTTTTTGCTTTTGATACTCGCTGCTTTAGGCTGATGACAAACTGTGACTTCCTATCAACTTCTTGACAACTTATCACGAATGTCATCAAGTCTCTATCTCAACTTTCATGTTCTGCCTTAGGCTGATGGCAATTTTGATGACCTATTAGCTCCTTGATGGCTTATCATAAAATATCATCACAACTCTCAACTTAGGTGCATTCTTTGTCTGAGGCTGATGATGAAGCTGATAACTTATCACAGGGCTGACGACTTATTCAAAATGTCGTCAGCTATACTTCTCTTTGAATTACTTCAGATTTCAACTCTTTTGCTTCCATCCTTGTTGGTTCTCTTGCATCATAGCTTTTACTGCAAAATCAAACATAAAACAATTAAATCCACAAAAGTTGCTTAAGACTTTGAAATTATTCTTATTTAAAAGCCTTAAATGTGTTAGCATTAGCTCACACATCAACACCCTCAACTTAAAATAATTGCTTATCCTCAAGTAACTCAACACAACTAACAGAATACAAATTACATTAGGCAGTCAATCATCCATATCATCTCAAAACACTTTCACCCTCTCCAAGGTCAGTCAATTCAAGAACAATGAAGAACACCAATGCAACACATAGAAATCAATATATGACATTAATTCAGCTACATTAACCATGCATATACTAGTATTGCACTCTCCAAACAAGTTAGCAACTAGCAATATATCTGGTGTGCCCTCAAAGCAAAGAAATCCCCCTCATCTCATATAAATAATCCTATAGTAACCATGGGGACAATTAAAACACTCACTCTCACAACAAAGTTCCAACTAATGTATGACAAGTACCATAGACTTGCCCTTATTTTCATTACTTAGATCTTCAAATAGGTCTGCTAAGATCACTATAGGTCTTCTCTTAGGCTTGTGATGCAGGTTAGGGGCTGGTATGATACTCGATGGTATTTAAAGTGACTAAGCCTCATTGATACTAAAATAGCTTTTTGGGGTTTCACTTATTAGCCTTTTCCACTCTTTTCTTTTATTGGTCACACTTATTTAGGCTGGGTACGGTCTTTTCCATAATTACTTATTCTTTTTCACAATTTTTCTTTTTCTTGCTCTTTTTCTCTGCACCCAGCTTTTTTTATTCTTTTATTTTATGCTACCTTTCTTCATACTCATTATGTATCACGCACCCCTATGATAGCCACCCTCAACTTAGGCCATTTGCCTAAGTCAAGGTGCACAGTGTCTAAGAAGGACCAGGGCCAAAATAGGTTAATTGTGATCTAAATAGGAAGGTGATAGATGTCATAAAAAGAAATAGGCTAATCAGGCTCAAAACAGGGATCAAGGGATATTATGCACAAAGGAAAGGTCATTTAGGATAAAGTGAGCTCATATCAAAACGTTCTATGATCCTTTCCTAACCCTTATCCTTCAACCTAGGTAAGACTAATCGGGAAAGTTCTAGATTCAGCATGCAAAGGAAACTAAGTAATATCTCACACACACTTGGCACACAGGTATATCATAATCTACTACTCATTCAGTTCGTGCAGCTGTTTAGAAATGATTATTGTGTTACTATAACTAATTCCATACAAAGATGCACAGTGGTCACGCTTTAATGTAAATTACACAGTTAAAGAAGTAGACCACTTGAAGAGGTGTACAAAAATCACAAAACAATTCAACTGCCTCAAGTACAAGTATTTTTTCTAGTCAGCTACAAAATTTTACAACAATAATTTATCCTACACCCTTAACTTAAAATCAAAGAAAATCTAAACTTAGGATTAGAGTATACCTGGGATAGATCAATCCCGGGGGTCATGGGTTGCTAACCCTGCTTACGCATCCTTAGTTGCCCTATATCCATCAGGAGCCTTGCTCTGTTTTAGTGCAGTTGGTCTATCAGTCTCTGAAGGCCTACTAGTAGAGGCCCTTGCGGCTCTTGCTTGGATGGTTGCCTCCCATCTCTCATTATCCACTAAGGACTCAATCCTCTCGTTCTTCATCTCCTCCTTTTTATACTTCTTTCTTTCCCTCTTCTCTGCTTTTATTTCTTCATTATTGTCGGGCCTTTCTCTCTTACCTTTTCCTTTCTTCTTACCTTTCTTCTTTTTTTTTCTTCACTGGATCCTCTATGAGGTCAAGCATTGGGATTTCTCCCTCAGACTTCTCAGCTGCCGAATTTGCTGACACCATAAAGTGGTGTTGTTGTAGCTTCCCATCCCCTGCCTTTACTTTGTCTAGGTCTGATCTGAATAATGCCATCTCTGGAGTTGACCTCTTTTTCGACTGTGCTTTGAAGTGGTTCTCCAATTCATCAATTCAACTCAGCAGAGCCTTTTAGGGATCAAGTGCAGCCTTAACCCTCTTGTCCACTGTAGTCGTAAATTTCTTAGGAAAGAGTTTAAGCTGAGCCTCGCACCACTTGAACTGCTTTGCTACTCTTCTGAAATTCATAGGGTTGAAGGTAAATTTGCTGTAGGCACCGCAGCTGAAGAGTTTGTCTCAGTTCCAGACACTGGACCTGCTCGTGCTGAAGATGTTGGTGGTGCTGCCTCGGATCATGTACTTCTACATTAGGAACTAAGCTGGTACCTGTAACTGGTGGATTATCTGGAATCTCTGCACCCCTGTCAAGCATTAGCCTCGACTGATTTTCCTAATTTCGGATAGGATTGTGGGTCTTCTTAGCAAGGAGTTCTTCTTCTAACCCTACAATCTTGGGCACATTGGCTGCCCTACACAACCTTGTAATCAAACAAGAGAAGGGATATGTTGTATATGTTGTATCGGACCTTGAGACCCAAATTTTTATCTCTTTGGCAATGATCTCTCCAAAGTTCAATTTGTGGTTAGCCATAAAAATTGTGAGTAGTATTGCTCTTTCGTCCCCAAGGATATTATCGCCATCTGTGGGCATCAACCAGGTACGTACAATACCCTACTAAAATCTTGCCTCTAAATTCAGGGAGACCTTGAAGATTCTTTCACTTGGGTTGTTCATCCATTCTGGTTCTCCATTAGCTATGAGCATGGCTAACCAAGACCTTTGATTTTCCCAATGCTTCAAACGGGCATAGAAAGTAGGTGCAGTGGCCTGAGAAGTGAAGTTTGGGACATAAAGGAACCTATTGATTGTTGCTTCAGAAACATCCACCATTACACCCTGTATCGGGAATTTATCCAACAAAGGTTGGTTAGCTACTTTCTCTCCTTCTCTACACATGTTTTCCAAGCGAGCTTGGTATTTTACATAGAACTACCTAACTAGTGTAGGGCAAAATGAATTTCCTCCTCTTGTCGCCCATCCCAAATTGTAATCATGAAATTGATGCTCCACCTCGGGGTATCTTCTCAACCTTTTAATGATGATTCTCTTCTCTTCAAAGATTGGCCTCTTAACAGCCCTTCCGTTAGTTCTATGAAGCCCATCAAAATTTTTTTTGAGCTTTAGGAATGTGCCACCTAGTGTCATCTCGGACTTCAGGATTCTTACATTTAACCATAGTTCCCCTAATCAGAGATTATTCCTCATCTTGTGGCTCGTCAGAAGGGGAATCAGTTGAAGATCCCACGGATTCAGGCTGCCTAGACTCATGCTCCCCGGAATTAGGATGATCTGAACCATGCTCTTCAGATTCAGCATGTTCAGAATCTTATTGCTCAGAGGCCGTCTTCTCAGAAGCTATATGTTCAGATGTTGTTGGCTTAGTGTCACTCTCTTCACTCTTCTCCACTTTAATTGGTGGAGGTGGTAAAGGCTTTTTAGGTCTTTTCTTCTTCTTTTGCTTCCTGAGCAGAGGCTCTTCCTCTTCATAATCAAACTCTTTGTTGAAGAGTCTCTGAGGTAAACTTTCTTTATAGATTTTGAGTTCTTTCCTTTAGGTGCCATTTCACAACCTGTAGCAAGATAAAAACCGTTAGTCTAACCTTAAAGTATAAACACAAACACTTCAATCATTTTAAGTTTTACACCCCTTGAAAGGGCTTATTCATACTTCAGATCCCAGGTGTGACGACATTTCTGATAAGCCATCACAAATGTGATAGCTTATCACAAATGTCATCAGCTTTAAATAGAACCCATGAAATTTTATCAACTTCTGACGACATTTCTGATAAGCCGTCACAGTTGTGATAACTTATCATGAATGTCGTCAACTCTAAATAGAACACACAACACTTTTAGCAACCTTTGATGATATTTCTAATAAGCCATCACAGTTGTGATAACTTATCGTGAATGTCGTCAGATCAGGATACAACTCTAACTCAACTTTAACTTGCTTTTTAATCCGCTTTCTCCCTAAAACCCCATTGGTTCTCATTTTTTGAGTTGAGCTTGTAAGTCCCAAGCTTGCACAGCAAACACTAGTTCCCAATTTTCATCCATTTGCAAGATAACTTGATTTAAGCTTCTTGGGAACTTGGGTTCACCTCAGTTTATCACTTGCCAATTAAAAAGAAGGGCTAGGTTTTGAGCATACCTAGTGGGTACCTTCACTTTGATTACACGAGCAAGAGAAAGTAAAGAAATATTCTCGATTTTGATTGCAAACCCACACACACAAGGAAGCTTTCTTTTGTTTTAGTTGGAAACATTTTGAAAAAGGGAATAAAATAAACTAAGTATGGACAGAAAATAAAACTTTAAGTAAAATAGAGGAAATAAGCGGGAAGGTGGAAAGAAAGTGTCTTAGGTCGGGTTGGATCTTTTTACCTAGGCCCACACTTTCAGCAAATTTTGGGGTTTTTTTGTGACGACATTTCTGATAAGCTGTCACAAATGTGATAGCTTATCAAAAATGTCATCAGCCTTAATAGACCCTATCTCAGATCTGATGTCTCTGACGATAAATCTGACGGCTTATCATAGTTGTGATAGCCCGTAAAAAATATCGTTAGGAGCACTTGGCTGAATACATCAATTCCACTTTCTTTGCACTAGAACCTAACTAAAAAAATAAATAATTTGCTGGAATATAAAATTTTTCGGTTGCTTCCCAAATAACGCCTGATTTAATGTCGCGGCACGACTTGATTATCTTGACTGCTCAGACTTCTCCAAGATAACCTGCTGATACCTCTTTACCATCTTCATAGAATACATCCACGATTGAGAAAACACTCATCTTTTTTTGCTGTGTCATAGATGAGTCTATTCTGAATCGTGCTTCTTTACCATTTAGCCCGAACTTCAGCTCATTCAGCTCCATATCTACGATCATTCTTCTGGTAGTAAGGAATGGTCTTCCCAAGATGATGGGCACTTCGAAATCCACCTCACAGTTAAGGACTACAAAATCAGCAAGCAGAATAAAGTCGGCTACCTTTACCAATACATAATGTGATATGCCCACTAGCCACTTTACAAACCTATCTGCCATAACCAATTGCATGTTTATCAGGACAGGATCTCCTAAACCCAGTTTTTTGTACACCGCAAGTGGCATTAGGTTTATACTGGCTCCCAAATCGCATAGCGCTTTTGTGAAATTCAGGTACCCAATGGTACACGGGATGGTAAACGCTCTCGGGTCTTTCTTTTTCTCTACTAAAGACCTTGTAGAGATAGCGCCACAATGAAGAAGACTGTCCTTCGACTCATGGCTAACCTTCCATTTCTTTGTGACAAGGTCTTTCATAAACTTCGCGTATCCTGGCATTTGCTCAAGTGCCTCAACCAAAGGTACATTTATTATCAATTCTTGAGCATTGCCATGAATTTGTTGAATTTTGCACCATCAGTTTTTTTGTTCAACCACCGAGGAAAGGGAGGTGGTGGTCTTGGGATAGTTTTCAACACTACCTTCTTTTTCTCTTTTTTCTCTTTTTTCCAGAGCATCATCAGAATTATCCATCTTCTCAGACTCCACTGGACCTCCTTCTTTCAGTTCGTCATCAACTACTTCATCAACTGCATGTTTGCCCACAGAAGGGCCAGGTAATATCTTACCACTTCCAGTGGTAATCTCCATCATTCTGCAGATTTTGGACCGTATCACTTGGTAACGTTCTTCTCTTCCTTTGGTTGAATGCTTCAAAGAGTTGTCTCATCTGCTGCTCCAACTATTTGATTGCGGTGGAGTGTGAATTTACCAACTGACTAATAGATGATAGATCAGTTTTCATGGTAGTCACACCAGAGTTAGTAGCTTCCACTCCCTTCAACAACTTAGCCATCATGTCCTCTATGGATATCTTTTCAGAACTTTTTGTAGCAGCCGCACGATTTCCAGAAGGTACATAAAGCCCACTCCTATCATTGTTGTTCTTTTAATTTCCCAACTCCCTATATTTATAACCAGGCTTATCATAATAATTACAACCTTGATTCCCTTAGCCATTGCCTCGGAAACCCTCTCTGATTATTAACATAGTTCACCTCTTCTTTTGCATCAGCATCAACACAATCCTGAGATCCCACAACTTTCACCTTATCAGTCTTACTTGATAGAAAGTGCTTCGTTAGAAAGTCCATCTGCATTTTAAGGTGAGCCATGTCTTGGTCATCCTCCTCATCTCTTTTGCGTTGTTCTGCAATAATACCCCAAACACAGTGGGGCTAGCTACCACAGAGTCTCTGGTATTCCATGCCTGACTCTATTTGGTCATTCTTTCTAGCATCTCTAAAGCCTATGGGAATGTAATATCAACAAACAAACCACCAACAACATTATCTACAATTAGCTTTGTCACAAAGTTAACAGCCCTGTACAAAGTCTCCATCAAGTATATGTCCATCATATTGTGGTTCAGACACTATGTCAGCTTCTTCTTGAATCTTTCACAGGTTTCATGCAAGGCTTCAGTTGGGAGATGCCTAAAGTTACTGATCTCATCCCTCAACTGTACTCTCCTAGAAGGCGGAAAGAACCTTTCTAGGAAAGCTCCTTTCAACTGCCTCCAGTTGGTTATAGAATAGAGTATCAGCTCATTTAGCCATAAAGTTACCTCCCCAGACAGAGACAACGGAAATAATATCAACTGGATAGCATTCTGTTTCACTCCTGGTTTATCAAAATATTTACAGATGGTGACAAAATTCACCAGATGCAAGCTCGGGTCATCCCCGGGAAGGCCACCAAACAACCGTTTCAGATTGAGGAGTTGAATCATAGTACTTGTAATGTTGAATTTAGCCCCAAGTGTCAACGGTGGAGGAATAATTGCACCCATTTTACCTGCTCCATCCATTCCATCATATCATCATTGAGGTTATACTGAACCGGCTGGTACTCTTGCCTTTCTCAGAATGGATGATTCCTGTTAACATTACGCTGTACTGGTGCAGCTACTTGCTCTGCACGCCTTAGGTTACCAGTATTTAGAAACTCCTCATCTCCCAAATCTTCATACTCAGGATTTTGATGTCGTGCTTGTTGACCGACATTTTGCACATTTACCTGAGCTCTAGCTAAGGCTGCCAATCTGTCAGCCTCTTGCTATTCTGCCATTATTCCAATTCGTTGCGATTCTGGATTAAGTGGTAATAATGGTTCTTCAGAACTTCTGGTGCTTGGCATACACTACAAAGATCCTACAATAAACAAAAATAACAAATAAACTTAAAACTAGGAAACTTGACTTACAGTCAATTAGCACACCCAACTTCAATTTACAACCGTATTCCCCGGCAATGGTGCCATTATTGATAACGGTCAAACTACAACTCTCTAATAAGGACGTAAGCGATCGTTGTCAATATAAAACCCAACTAGGTTGGGGTCGAATCCCATAGGTCAACTGATAGCTGGATGTTTCCTGAAATGGAGGCTTTTAGTTTAGCAAGTAAGTGTTGGTCACTTTAGTTACAGTGTTCGTAATCAAGAGTTTATGGAAAATTCAAAATTATGTTCACTAGGGGTTTTGGTACTTGACAGATGCTAATGGTGGCTCAAGATTCTCACGGTAGGTAGGACAACAAGTTATCTTTATCGAAGTTATGCCTAAATATCTCTCGACCTACTTAAGAATTTAATTACCTAATCCTCTCGGACTTAGGGAATTTGTATTCATGACCAGATTTTACCTCAGGTTAATCAACCTTGTTACAGTGTCAATTATTAAATGGAAGTTTTTAGTGCTTTCAAGTCACTGTTAATAATTCACTTCCCACTATATTTGATTTCTTTCTCAAGCAAATCAAAGCAGGTGTTATCTATCATTTGCAACCAATTGATGATAATTAAAACCTCAGAATTATCAAGGAGTCCTACCACCTTTTGAATCTTGAACACTTGGCACCTTATCAAGACTTAACCCTAGATCTCATAATTCAGGTTAAAAGAATTTAGCCGCTCATGATGTAATAATCGAAATAACTAGTTATATTCATGATTTGAAAGATAAACTTACCACAA
Organism: Capsicum annuum; assembly: GCF_002878395.1. Taxonomy (NCBI): domain Eukaryota; kingdom Viridiplantae; phylum Streptophyta; class Magnoliopsida; order Solanales; family Solanaceae; genus Capsicum; species Capsicum annuum. Next base: position 32,847,046 of record NC_061121.1, read on the forward strand.
GATGAATAGAAACTAGAGATTCTCAAATTCGATCACAATAGTAATCCCAAAATAATGATAATAATCTCTTTAAAGTAATTTCTTGTTCAAGTCAAGAAACTAGAGAGAGAAAATATCAAAATACGTGTCTCCAAAAGATGTTTGGAACTCTCAAGAAAATCCTGAACAAGACTTTAAATAGTTTAGCCTAAATAACAAAACAAAATCACAGAGTTTAATAATCCCTCGAATTAGGTGACGACATTCGTGGCAACCTATCAGGAGGATGGCAACTTATCACAAATGTCGTCAACTCCTTTTTACTTTTGATACTCGCTGATTTAGGCTGGCGACAAACTATGACATCCTATCAACTTCTTGATGACTTATCACGAATATCGTCAAGTCTCTACCTCAGCTCTCATGTTCTGCCTTAGGCTGACGACAATTTTGATGACCTATCAGCTCCTTGACGGCTTATCATAAAATGTCATCACAACTCTCAACTCAGGTGCATTCTCTGTCTGAGGCTGAAGATGAAGCTGATAACTTATCACTGGGATGATGACTTATTAGAAATATCATCAGCCACACTTCTCTTCGAATTACTTCAGATTTAAACTCCTTTGTTTCCATCCTTGTTGGTTTTCTTGCATCATAGCTTCTACTGCAAAATCAAACATAAAACAATAAAAAACGACAAAAGTTTCTTAATACTTTGTAATTATTCTTAGTTAAAAGCCTCAAATGTGTTAGCATTAGCTCACACATCATTGTCTAAATGCATCTATTGCTTCATCCTCACTATATAACAAATAGATGAAACAGTATCTAGTGCAATTGTCAATAAAAGTTATGAAACACTTTTTCCCACCACGTGATGTTGTTAAATTCATATCACAAATGTCAATGTGTATTAAGTCTAAGGAATTGGAATTCGTTTCAATGGACTTATAAGGATGCTTTGCATACTTTGATTCTACACAGGTTTGACACTTTGATTTATTGCACTCAAAGTTTGGCAAAACCTCTAAGTTAATTAGTTTTCGTAACGTTTTGTAATTACCATGGCCTAAATGTTCAGGACACAAATTATAAGACTCAAGAAAGTAAGAAGAATTTAAACCTTTATTGATTTCAACATTCATTACATTCATCTTATAAAGGCCCTCGGTGAGTGGCCTTTTCCTACATACACTTCTCCTTTCCTAATTATAATTTTTCCAGAAACGATTTCACATTTGAATCCGTTCTTGTCTAGAAGTGAAATGGAAATCAAGTTCCTACATAATTTTGGAACGTACAAGACATTGTTAAGTGTCAAGACCTTTTCGGAAGTCATTTTTAGGCCCACTTTTCTTGTTCCTTCTACCTTAGCCGTAGAGAAGTTAGCCATGTAGATCATTTCTTCTACTTGAGCTGGAGCGAATGACGAAAATAACTCTTTATTGGCACAAACATGGAGGGTGGCACCAGAATCCATCTACCACTCACGAGGATTCTCCACCAAGTTGCATTCTGAAAACACAGCTCACAGATCATCACATTTTTTGTTGGACTCAATCATATTTGGTTGGTCTTTTTTCTTGCCTTTCTTAGGGGTACAACAATCCATGGACTTGTGGCCAATATTTCCACAATTGAAGCATTTTCCCTTGAATTTCTTCTTGGGTTGATTGCTTCCTTGTTCAACTTACTTCCTTTCCTTATAATTGTTTTGGTCATCTTCCACAATATTTGCTCCATTAATTGCAGAATTCCTTTTTGACCTTCTCTCGATAGCTTTATTATCCTCTTCAATACGTAGTCAGAAAATAAGATCTTCGACAGTCATCTCCTTGCGTTTTTGCTTCAAGTAGTTTTTGAAGTCTTTCCATATAGGTGGTAGCTTCTCAATGATCGCTGCTACTTGAAAAGCATCATTCACAATCAAATTTACAAAACAGTTTATGTGAGTACTAAGAACATTTTTAATTTGTTCAACTAAGGTGTTTTTCAAAGATATACCTTCCTCTAGGAGATCGTGAATGATTACTTGCAATTCCTACACTTGAGACAAAATCGATTTGATAACTATCATTTTAAAGTCCAGAACCTTGCGACAAAGAATTTCTTAATTCCCGCATCCTCTGTCTTGTATTTTTATTCTAGTGCCCCTCACAATTCCTTCGATGTCTTAGTTTTACTATAAATATTGTAGAGGTCGTCTTGGAGACCACTCAATATATAATTTCTGTAAAGGAAGTCTGAGTGCTTCCAAGCCTATACAATCATGAAATGCTGTTTGTCCGAGGTTCCCTCAGGCACCTCAGGAGCATCCTCACTAGTAAACCTTTGAAGGCATAGAGTGATGAGGTAAAACAACATATTTTGCTGCCATCGCTTAAAGCCAATGCCCGCAAATTTTCTGGGCTTATCCGAAGGTGCCATTGGTTGTGGAGCATTTACTCGACTTTTTGAAGCAATGCTAGTTTCCCCCATAGTCATAGCCGCATCTTGCATTTGACTTTCGTTAGTCATTTTTCCTGTCACCGCAAGACAATAAAATTTGGTATTTTTAGAATACTATTTATAAAGTTAAGCAACTTTAAACTCTTCTTCTTGTTTCTAGTTACGATGCAGTTTTTATGACTTTCAATCGTCAACTGAATAATCTTTAACTTGTGATGAAGATTTTATTTCTTCGAATCACTATTTAAGTTCAAACGGAGTAGAAAGCTTAAAGCTTTAATCTCGAAAAACAAGCAATACAGATTCTGCAAAAAATTTATTCCTTAAGATTGTTATTTTATGTATTATTTCGGGTACATGAATCTGTATTTAGGCACAACAACTTCAACACTAGTTCAAGTTTAAAACAAGAACACTATGAAGTACAAAAGCACCCTCAAAACAAGATCAAAGTGATCTTTCTAAGAAGTGTGTTTTATTTTTTCAGAAATTAAGATGAAACAGAAATATAAAGCCAAGTACCCCGACTTAACGGAGTGTCCTTAAGGAATAATTCCCCTTACTATACCCGAGGTTTTAGAATAGTCGCATACATCCTGCCCACCACGAAGATAATCAGATACAAATTAGTTATTGTTTGAGACGACATTGTTTTAAGAATACTATGCCAAAGAACTATAAAATTTCA
>NC_061121.1:32853163-32885703 GCF_002878395.1 Capsicum annuum
AAATTTCATACCTTGTCACTTCACGAGGAAGCCTGTTAACGCTGTTTGCACACTTTTTGTCGTATTTTTGTTTTCCTTACACAGCTTGCTACCTTCTCAAAATAATAGATCAAAACATTTGCTGAAGGAAACGGTTGGCTCTTAGCTTTCTCATTTTAATTCTGTTAATTAATACTAATAATAATATAGGCTAAATTATCCATTTACCCATTATTAAAGTCTTAGTTATTACATTCTCTCCCATTTAAATAACATTCATCCTCGAATGTGACAATCATATAAAAAATATCAAATAAGTAAGGAAATCTAATTCGCGCGGACAAGTGAAAAATAAAATGAACTATGAGCCACCTAGGCAGCTCGAAAAATTAAATCTAGAAAGACACCAATAAATTCTCGAACAATACAAAAATTATCAATAGTAACATTCTGAGACCATGCATCATGGACAGTGGCAATGAAATCTAAACACCCATGATCAATCATTCGACATGCTTTTAAATAAAATATTATCTTTTCTTCAGTCACAAGAGTCATACTTTTCCACGCTAAAGGTGGATATAAGCTTAACATAATCAATCAAAGTATAACATAATGCCAATTAATTCATATCCGTAATCACATTAAAGTCAAACATAGGCAAGCAAATCAACTATGGTATCCCTGCACTAAACATATATCATACAATCTTTATAAATTCTATCTGCTGATAAAGTGTTCCTCGCTAGGGTCATGACCATATATGGCATAATAAGAGTCTCAATTCTTATTTTTTAGAATAAAGCAAAAGATGGAGATACAAATGAATTCGTAGAACAAGGATCAACAAGAGAATACCCCCATGAAAACTAACAATATAATACATGTGACTACTGCATTAGATATCTTGCTATCCTGTCTAGCCATAGTGAAGAATCTCGGTGGTCCACCCCATGTCTAAGTAACCTGTGCACCCTGTCGATTATGTCCTCAAGCACACTGTGGAGCAACTTTAGCCAACTGAGCTTGGGCTTGTGCTCCTGCAATATTTATTTGCACCTGAGTAGTAGCTTGACCAATACCTGAATTTCCCTTAGGACAAAATTTAGCAATATGTCCCGGCTCAGCACAAGTATAACAACCCTATTTGTTTCAAAACAACGACCACTGTGATTTCTACCATAATTAGAACACCATAGATGTTGACTTGATTGATAGGAATTGTTACCCTTTCTCTGCATCTGTTGTTCACCCTGTCTAGCTGAATAACTATCCCTCGAAGGTTTCCCCACAGACTCTGTCTGTGTAGGCCTGGATTGCCCATAATGAAAACTATCATTACCACCATATTGAGCACCACTAAACCCACCTAAGTTATGTGCCTTTTTGTTTTCTTGATTAATCCTTTTCATTTTATAATAGGACTCAGAACGGAGAGCGGTGTTAACCACCTCAGCAAAGGATCCATTGCGCGTATCCCTTATTACTTGACCATGAAAACGAGCCTCAAGTCTATCTACAAATCGTCTTACTTTCTCCCTCTAATCTGCAACCAAGGATGGAACATACCTAGATAACTCAGTGAACTTAGCTTCGTACTCAGTAGTTGTCATAGATCCCTGTCAAAGCTCATTAAACTAGCATCTCATGTCATCTTGTTTGCTCAATTGAATAACTCTATCCATAAACATGTCTGAAAACTCTAACCAAGTGATCGATGGTAGCCCTGCTTGTCTGCCCCTAAAAATGGAAGTCCATCATTCCTCAGGAGACCCTAAAAATAGAAAAGAGCTAAATTCTACACCACGAGTCTCCTTCAATACCAAGGTAGTCAATATTTTCTCACAACGATCTATAAGTTTTTGAGGCTCAACAGAAGATGATGTAGCATCAAACTCCGGTGGCCTAGGATCCATGAAATTTTTAAGATCCTTGGGTTGCCCCACAACTGCAACCAAAAGATCACCTAGTTGAGGTGCCTGAAAAGTTGTAACATTTAACTGAATGTGTGCTTGTGTTTGCAAGGTTTCTCGAAGAGTTGGTGCTTGACCATAATTAGGCACCAATGCCTCAAGTACATTCAACATTCTTACCATAATGTCTGCAGGCAATGCAACAGTAGGTACAACAACTGGCACTGCATCTTGAGTATCTCGATGAACCTGGTCTTGTACTCGCTTAGAAGCCACAACTTGGGGTTGGCCCCCATTCCCAACTCTAGGCTGAGGACTGGTATACGTCCTAGTTCAAGGCATAGTTGGATGAGACCCAACTCGACCACCACCACTATTAGAATCCTGTCTAGCACCAAATCCAATAGGTGCAATAGATCGATTAGCGAAGGAAGAACCACGTCTCTTAACCATCTGCGAATAATATTTAAAGGTTAGACTAAATTCGACTCAATATATGAATAATGAATGAAAAAGAAGAAGCTTCCTCGATATTTCGTAGCCTCAAGTTCATAAGTATAGGCGCCTACATACCTATGAACAAGAATCTACTAAAAACTCCTTCATGACCCCTGGACCTACAACCTAGGCTCTGATATCAACTTTGTCACGTCCTAATATGACAGCTAGGCATGACTGGCACCCGCTATCACTAGCCGTCGGGAGAACCACTCTTTCGTACACTTCAACAGTTAATAAGCACTAAGATAAGGTATGTGCAACACCAACATATCAATAAATAGCGAATAATAATTCAACAAAAAAAAATTCACAATCAAACTTAAATTCAACAATCAATTGAGAACTATTCTCTAGTCCAAATCTCACACCAAGACCATGGAGCATCTAAAATACAGTTATATGAGTTCAACTTTCGGGCATGCAAACTCAATGAAAAGAAATATAATCTAAAGAGTTAAAGCTAAAACGAAAGCCTCCACGAACATGTGAAGGCTCACCTTATTGATGGAATCCTTACGAAGGAACGGTCACCTACTAGTTTCACCTTGGGCGGTAGTATCTGCAGACATATAAGTAAGGAGTGAGCTATATATAAATATAACTCAATAAGATCGTCGGCTCGCTACTTTAAGTACTCCTGGGACAAGTTTTAGAAAATACAACAACACCATGAATGTAAAGTTATTTCAAGCAGGAATTATATCATTATAAGATGACCAACGAGACCCAACAATCATTCATCTGAAACTATATATCTCAACACAATTTATACTATCTACTTATCACCATTTGTAATCAAAGTAATTAACCATCACCAGAAGTTTCGGGCAACATACACAATGTGCCAAATATATCAAGAATATACACAATACTCGAAAAAACATACACAATATCCCATATCAAATCTAAAAGCATACACAATGCTCAAGGGAAGCATACACAATGCCCCATTAAAACCGAGAAGCATACACAATACTCCAATCTTATAGCACACAAACGTATCACCTCAGAAAAGTATTTTATAAAGGGAATTAAAGTCTATACGACTGGCCTTGAAGACCACCATTCTGCCATGCACATGCTCATCCCAACACATGGACCGGACAGACAAAAACATAATTTAAAATAATATTTGCAAAGCAAGCACTCAAAGCGTAAAATCTTAGTTACCTGCTAATGAAAATTTTTACAACCTATCAAATCGTAGAATACCAATCAAATAGACTCGAATTGCTCTAATCTATGCAAAAATATTAAATAACGATATCAATTATGCTATTCAGAGCCAAGTCTCAATCTTCCTAGCATTCATACCTAAAGCTAACCCTTATTATCTCACACCTTAAATCATGAATTAAGAATAATGTAACAAGAGAAGGCTGCCAAAACAGAAATTTCAAAATACCGGTCAATGATTTCATCACTACCCAATCACTTTCGCACTATGAATATTCTTGTTTGCTGGTTTGTTAAGGGTGCTGACAGCAGCAAATTAAAACAGCTTGTACATGTTACATACTCTGTTACTTTTTCTTTATTTATATTTTTCCAACTAACTACTCACCATTAATCAATGCTACCACCTTCATCTAGTCGCATACAACCTGCCCACCACGAAGATAATCAAATACAAATTAGTTATTGTCTGAGACGACATTGTTTTAAGAATTCTATACCAAAGAACTATAAAATTTCATACCTTATCACTTCACGAGGAATCCTGCTAACACTATTTGCACACTCTTTGTCGTGTTTTTATTTTCTTTACACAGCTTTCTACCTCCTCAAAATAATGGGATCAAAACATTAACTGAAGGGAACGGTTGGCTCTTGTCTTTCTCATTTTAATTTTGTTTATTAATACTAATAATAATATTGGCTAAATTACCTATTTGCCCCTTGTTAAAGTTTGGGTTATTACAATCGGTGTACTGTAGTTTGTACTCAGGCTCGGAGATAATTTAAGTGTAATATACCAAGAAGATCTTTGGCATCTTTTCCTTGTAAAGGCATCTTATAGACATTAAAGATCCCAAACCACATCCTTCTGGAACATCAGTTTTATTGTTTTTCTTCTTTGTTCTATTCTCCTACTCATCCAGCATAATGGTAACATAAAATTATTATTATAGTACCCTTATTTTAAACCTATGATGAACAAATATGTATTTATTTGTGTCCAGATTGAGTTGATCTGCAATTGATCTACCTTGCATGGTAATAGTTTTAAGCATAATCTATTTTCAAGTTTCAGAAGATAAAGCCTTTTTCCATTTTTTTGTTCCCACATTAAACGTTGCAGAATAACACTCATTACGGGCAATCCAGTGCACAAAGCATCCCATGTTAGTAAGGTCCAAATATCAATATAACCACCACTCTCTCCGTCTCATATTAGTTGGTCATTTTGTTTTTTAGATGTATGTTAAGAAATTATAAGTAAAAAGGTAATTTTATTAATTCATCCCTTAAACAACTTCTTGGAAACTTTACAAACAAGTGTGAACAATTTCAAAAAGAATTAATTGCTAAGGTAATATGAAAAAAGTTCAATTAATGCTTTCTTGATTTAGTAAAGTAGTCAACTAATATGAGATAACTATTTTTGATAAGTTGACCAACTAATATGCTGTTTAGGCATTTTCACTTTCTGCTTTTTAATCTGTTCTGATCTGGTAGAAATACGGACATTGTCAATTATGAAGCAGAGTTCCTCATTAAAGCTTTTCGATTATGGACAGACGACGGATGATATTTTCCAGTGTAATTCCACCATTCAATCTATAGTTCATGAATACATATGTAATATTTTTCTTTGATCAACATGTGCGAATCTCTATCAAGTAGTGTTTGTTTAGTACATTAACAACAACAAACTTCTTTTATTTTCGGCTGTTTAACCAAGATTAGCAAAGAAATCAGCAGCATTATTAATTTGAGGTAGCTTTCTTCATCTGGTGAAACTTGCGACATATTTCAACAAGTTTCTCAGGCTGTGGAATGATATCCTTTACAACTTTGTCGGAGCAAAATCTCTCATACCATTCTGTTGGACTACGCATCTTGGTTTCATCTAGCATGTTCATTTCATCCATCATCTCGTTCGCCTTCAGCCATCCAACTAAACTACCAAGAACAATGTAAAGGTAACCAATTCTCTCTCCACTAAAGAAAAGTTTACCTTTGCTGATCTTGATAATAACTTCCTCCAGCACCACATTTTCATCAGACATTTTCTCCACCAAAACTGCCTTCGCTTCCTTCCCTTGCGCATTCCTAGTTAACCTCCAGCAGCAACGGAAACCACTGCAACTATTTTCTTCAGATTTAATGGACGATTCGAGTACACAACTGATTTTCAAGTATAGGGAAGGGGGAAACAAGAAGAAACTTTGATGAACTTAAACTACTAGTCCAAACGACTTTTCAAGTTTGATAAAGTCCAGTTTAATGTGACAAAAGATTAGAGTTAGTAAAGTTCAGTGTGCCCATATGCAAAAATAATCAGAGTTTAAATATTTGTCAACCAACATGCCAAGTTTAGTAGTTAGAAATTCAACTGTCATGAGATGAGATATGAAATAAGCCTTCACCTTGTCATCTATATAGGCTGCCCAAAATCGTGCAATGGCACGATCATAGGGATCAGAAGAAAGAACAGATGGACCATTCGGTCAAACTTCATTGATGTACTGAAGGATGACAAGGGACTCACAAATAGGCTTTTCATCGTGTAACAGGACTGGACTTTCTTATAAGCAGCGTTGGATTTAAGGAGCAACTCACTTTTGTTTAACATAGTCTCGTATATTAACTCAGACTGAATAGATTTTATCTTAAGCTTAGCAGTTAGAAATTCAACTGTCATGAGATCAGATATGAAAAAAGCCTTCACCTTTTCATCTATATTGTCTGACCAAAACCGTGCAATGGCACGATCATAGGGATCAAAAGGAAGAATGGAGGGACCATTCGGCCAAGCTTCCTCGATGTACAGAAGGATGACAAGGGACTCACAGATAGGCTTTTCATCGTGGAACATGACTGGGACTTTCTTGTAAACAGGGTTGGATTTGAGGAGCAGCTCACTTTTGTTTAACATAGTCTCTTGTATAAACTCAGACCAATATACTTTATCTTGAGGGTTATTTTCGACCAGTATGACGAAAGGGCTTACCCATACACCTAGAAGCTTTACACTGCCTGTTGCCATGGCTAGCTTCCTCGACAACTAATATTGAAGGAATGGCTAATAAGTAGAGTCCAACACTTCTTCTTCATGAATATCAGTCAGCATTTGATGCTTCTTGCACATAAGCACTGGAGTATCTAGTACATTATGCCAGTTTGGCCTTGCTACCAAATAAAGAATATTGTAGGTGTGAACATATTTTTTATTGATGAAAAATACGAAGAGCATTTTTGACATCTTTCTACTCATGCCGTTTTCTGTATCGCTCTCTTTCGATTTCTCAGACTTCTTGTGATACCATGCAAGATAGGAAACTACTAAAAGAAAAAAACGAATTACGTGATCAATCAAAATTGAGACAAATTACTTTGCTTAAAACTTGTTGGTGAAGTTTCATCCATATGACCAGGAGGTCACGGGTTCAAGTCGTGAAAATAGCCTTTTGCAGAACTGTAATATAAGACTACATACAATAGATCCTTTTAGTCCGGCTCTTCCCGGACCCCATGCATGACGAGAGCTTTAGTGCACCAGGATGTCCTTTTACTTCGCCTAAAAGATGTATGCAAGGCCAAGATTTGGTAATATTTAAGCTGAAAGTCTAATTGGGTTAGGCTTTGCTTGATCATACACACATCAATCTTCTCATGGTCTCAACATCAACACATATCCAAAACACAGAGACTCTTGAAGTGGATACAATATTCAACTTTTAATTCTAGCTTTGTCATGGAACTAGAAGCATCCATCGGAATACCAAATAATCTCTCAATTGATTTAGCTATAAGGTCACCGCCTATCAAAAAATAGTTTTTGTTCTTTTGTTCTCTTCTGCTGCTCATCCGGCATATATAATGCTACCATCAAAATAGTATTTTGGTAATCTTATTTAATCCCATGATAACCAAATATGTATTTTATTCCATCTGGCATAACGCTTTGCTGTTTGTACTTTCTAACAATAATTTTCCAAGAATTAAATAGCCTTCTTCTGGGATTTTATCAAGTTGTCCTAAACATGTTAGCTCTAAAAGAATTAGGAAGACAATGTTATTCAGTCCTGATTGATGAGACTTGAATTGGAGTTCGTGCTAAGCTGAAGGTTTGGAGACTCTTTGGAGTCTTGAACACACGTGCACTGTTTTTCTTTGATCAACATGTAAATGGAATCTCTATCGAGGAGAGTTATTTTAGCACATTAGTAACAACAAACTTCTTTTATTTTCATCCGTTTAAACAAGATCTAGGAAGAGATTTTCCTTAACAAGCACAGATAAAGAAATCAGCAACATTATTAATTTGAGGCAGCTTTCTTTATCTCGCGAAACTCGCGAAAAATTTCTACAAGTTTCTCAGGCTGTTGAATGATATCCTTTAAGACTTTGTCTGAGCAAAATCTCTCATCCCATTCTGCTAGACTAGGCATCTTTCTTTCATCTAGTATCTTCATTTCATTCATTATCTCGTTCGCCTTCACCCATCCAAGTGTACTACCAAGAACAATATCAAGGTGACCAATTCTATCTCCACCAAAGAAAGATTTACCTTTGCTGATCTTGATAAAAGCTTCCTCCAGCAGCACACTCGCTTCAGACATTTTCTCCAGCAAAGCTGCCTTTGCTGTCTTCCCTTCCGTGTTCAAAAGATCCAGAACCAGCGGAAACCACTTCAACCATTTACTTCAGATTTAATGGACAAATCCAGTACACAAATTGATTTTCAAGAAAAAAGGGTAAAACAAGAAGAAACTTTGATGAACTTAACTACTTGTCCAAACGACTTCTCAAGTATTGTAACGTTCAGTTACTAAAAAATAATTGAGAGACCATACGTGAAATTAACCATAAAGTTTAAATACTAGTCCAAATAACATGTCAAGTTTAGTAGTTACAAATTCATTTGTGTTAAAAATATTTGTTACCAATTACAAGACATGTGATGGAATATGAAATTAAGTCTTCACCTTTTGATCTACATAGCTTGCCCAAAACCGTGCTATGGCACGATCATAGGGATCAGAAGGAAGAATGCAGGGACCATTTGACCAAGCTTCATCGATGTACTGAAGGATGACAAGGGACTCACAGATAGGTTTTTCATCGTGGAACAGGATTGGGACTTTCTTGTAAACAGGGTTGGCTTTGAGGAGCAGCTCACTTTTGTATAACAAATTATCTTGTATAAACTCATACTTAATAGACTTTGTTTTAAGGGCCATCTCAACCCGATTCACGTAGCCGCTCGCCCATACACCTAGAAGCTTTACACCTTTTGTTGCCATGGCCAGCTTCAGCAACAACTAATATTGAAGAAATGACAAATAAGTAGAGTCCAGCCTTTTTTTTTAATGTATATCAGTCAGCATTTCATGCTACTATATAAGCAATATTGAATGTGTTAACAAGAAGTTGTAATAAACAATATTCTAGATGTGAACAATAAGTTGTAATAAACAATACAACCTGTACAATATTTTCTTTTATTGATGTGAAATACCAAGAAGTTGTTTCACATGTTTTACCTTAGCTTCTTGTGATACCAATGCAAGAGTGAGATTTTATTTTATTTTTTAGAAAATACATAAAAGACCCACTGATTTTGTTTGAATTTTTGAAAAAGACACTTAAACTTTAGATACGACCTATTACACCACGATTCTTCTTTAATCTATTGTAAATACACCATTTTGACCATATTCTGCAGCAACCCTTAGGCGCGTGGTTGACACTCTCTCTTTAAAAAATAATTTAATTATTAAAAGGTTGAGTTTAACCGAATAATCCGACCCAACTCTAATAAAATATCCCCAAACATTTCCCATGATTAATTTCCACTACAATAAATTTGATTATTTGGGACGAATTATTTTGTCACTTATAAGTCATATTTCGTCGCAAAAGATTTAGCGTGATGGAAAAAATTTCGTCAATCAATCGTTTCCAAAGGTGGGTCGCTAAAAGTAGATAAAGATGATTTAGTGTTTCGTCCCTAAAAAAATAAAATTGGCTACAAAAAATAAAAAATCATCCCTAAATGTGTAACATTTATGAAGAATCTATTTGTCATAAAAATCTAATTTTTTTGTAGTTGATGATATGCTTTTGTCACTAAAAAGTTATCAATACCGACAAAATTTCATCGTCGCTAATTATTTAGTTCAATCAGCGACGACACCAAATGTCGCTAGAGTTATATATATTTCGTGGTTGAAGAAATATATTTTCGCCACTATTGATAATTTTTTGTATACAACAAAAATTTTCGTCCTTAAATGTATGAATTGGTGACAAATTTATTATTATAAGAGTAATAATTTTGTAGTTAAATCTATCATTTTGTCACTAAAAATAGTATATTTTTACCGATGATATAGAATCGTCACTAAATTATTATGATTACTGACAATTATGATTGTCATAAAATACAAAATTAATTTGTAGCAAATAAATAGAACGATATTGAGACAAATACATACGTCGCTAAATATAGTCAAACTTATGAAGAACTAGTTTATTTCATGACAAAAATATTTGTCTTGAAAAGTCTAATTTAATTGTTGCTAAAAGTTATCTTTGATAATAAAATCTTTTGTCACCAATTACAAGAAAACACTTAATTATTTCATATTGATATATTTTTTAAATTAGAATTGAATAAATCAAAAATAAAACTATAAAGCATGCCAGATTGATAAAATTCACTCATAATCATACAATTAAAAAAACTAAAATTATACTAAGGTAATATCTCCTCACAGGACAAAGAAAAGTAAAACAAGTCCAACATAAAGAAAATCTAACTTAAATATAGTACTAAATATTACTCCTATCCTAAACTAAGACAGATATGTAGAGGTTTCTTCCAAAGTACCAATAACGTGTTGAGCTTGCAATGTGTCTTCATTAAACTCACTTTTATACCTGTGAAAAAAAAAGAAGAAAATTAAGATTGATGATGATACTACATTGAGACAACAAACCTTGGATCTATACTATACAACACTACAACAAATTTGATTATCAATAAAAAGCAGTGTCACACTTGAATTAACATGACGCAGAAATGGAAATTTAGAATGGTAACTTTGGCACCCCCTGTTGTTCCACAAGGCAATGACGAAAGAAAATGTGAGTGGTAAATTAGGAAGTCTATTTCTTTTGGTGTTATTCTCCTTCTTAATAATGCAAGCGCAAGTTACATTATTTATAAAATCAGCCCGCACCCATATGGAAATACTAACAATTAAGAGTTTATTTGGCGCTAAACCTTGGTATGAACTTGATCTATTACAAAATCAACTTTTGCTAGATGTAACAATCGATTTATTAATGATGAGCCTCTTTTTCTCATCAGTTTTATTGCTATTGTTCATGTAAGATACAAAGATAAAAGTCTGGGTTATCCATAATGCAAATGGCTTTTTTCATTGGTTTTATAGTTGTTCATTATGAATCGTTCTTTTCACACACCTTACTAGAGATGATAAATATGCAATGAAGAGAGAAAAAATGTAAGATATGACAAGAGCTCCTATTAGCATGGCAGCAACTTTACTAGTTATTCCAAGGCTCCTCTTCCCAAATAATTTCAACACTAAAACAAATAATATTAAAAACTTAACTGGCATCCCATGTTTTTTCTGGATAACTAAACATCATACTATGTTGTCATATCCAGCACATACCTTGTTGGTTAACGACTTTGAGATGTTAATTGATCCTTTCTTATAATAAGTATATATTGATCATGGTATCTATTATGTTAAAAAGATCCTTATATATAGTTGCAAGGAAGGTATCCACCATCTCTGATAGGATACTTCGCCTTAGACTTCGTAAATTATAGAATCTATCAAGAAACTTGACTTTGCCAAAAGTTTTAGATTTTGGACCACTGACTGTAACTTTTAAGTGCAACGTCCATTCTTTAATATTTCTAAGAAAGTTGTACACATCGAGTAAATACAAATAGATACCATTCTTTAAACATTTCACATTTTGTTGGCTTATAAGGAACCAAAAGGAAATTCCAATATCCCCGAGCATAACATAAGAGATTAATTACCTGGGTCCTATGAGAGTGAAAGAATTACCTTTTTTGCAGGAGCGCCCGACTGTAAGAGAGAAACAAATTGTATTAAAAGCCAAATAATCTTATCTACGAACTGTAAAGGTAAACAATAATACAGAAAATTGTGTAGTCAATTTTCTCCCTCGTAGTTTTGCATAACATTATACAAAACAAGACATCAAAACAGATAATACAGAATCACTGGACAATTTCAATATAATCAATGTTACCTACTTAACCTAGCTACATGGAATCAATCTTAAGTTTATAGGGTATAAGATCATAGATGATTTAACAACCGTCGGAGAAAGAGAAGACTTTGTTGCATCATCAAATGGGAAGTAAAAACCAACAAATGAGAATCTCAAAACACAAGTGTACCATCACATTGCAGAAAGCATAGTCAAGAACCACTCTATCTGGTACTTAGTAAACTAGAGGTCATGGTTGAGGTTTTAATAAATTTAAGATAGAGGCTATTTAGAAGGCAGACAAAAAAGCCACCTTAAACCAAGGACCGCATTTGGCACTAGATCAATGGTTACATTTGAATATGACGACCTTGTTGAATACATTAAAAAACTATACTAGTATATCTTTCAAGGTATTTCCTATTTAAGAGGCCAAAAAGGAGCTTCATAACTGTAGTAGGCCCGAGGTAGGCACAATGACACTACTGGTCACTAAACTAGAGGGAAAGACAAATTTGAAGGCACCATTGGAGGAAAAACTAAAGAGAGGTTTTTTTGGTGTGTGTATTGGGGGGTGGGGGTTAGTCAACTGGGTAATGCCTAAAACAACTTTGGAATTACTTAGTAGTTGGAAGGGAATTGGTAATATAGGAAGAAAAGATATCTGGTGGAAAACTATTTCGGCATGAATATGGTGGAAACTAGAATAAGTCATTATTTAAGTGCCTAAATAAAATTTACTGACATGTTTAAGATGTTTTCTATGTATTAAGGTATACCGACGAGTGATGACTTCAACAATAACAACATATCCAGTGTAATTCCACGAGAGTAGTACACTAAGGACCTCAACTAACACCATTCTTTGCCTTCCATTTCCCGACAGTTAATTAGCACAAATATTCAACATAACTAATTGACCTTAAGAAAAATATCATTTTCATAAAGTAGCCAAGTATGGGGAAATGGCCCTTGTTAGGGGTTGTATTTCTATGTAAACAAGCCCAAATCATTCAGTGCAATATAATATTAGTCTAACATTAACTAAAATGGCATGTTGGAAAAGTTTAGTTGCTCTACTTGTTTTACTTCTTCAATCATTTACTCTAACTGTTCTAACTAAAGCCACTAAAACTGCATCTTTACCTTTGGCAAACACTAATGAGGACAAAACTGCATCTTTACCTTTGGCAAACACTAATGAAGACAAAGTGAGATGTGTTAAGAGAGAGAGAGATGGCCTATTAACATTCAAGCAAAGTCTAACAGATCCCTCGGGCTGACTGGCTTCTTGGGTTGGCAAATAATGTTATACCTGGAAAGATGTTTATTGTGACATCTAAACTGGTAATGTCATCAGGTTTGATCTCAACGATAGATCAGACAATTGCTATTGGAATAAAATGGACTCCTTGAGTACATGCAACTCATCATGCTTGGGTGGCAAGATAAGTCATGCTTTACTCGAATTGTATTACTTAGAGTATTTATAGTTTATACCAAATAAATAACATATTTGGTACAAACTATAAAATCTCGTTAAACATGAAGTTTTAGTTGGTGAAATAGAAATAGAAATAGAAATATACCTAAAGTTGGCATTCTGATGGAATTCTTTCTCCACTGTATCATAAAAAAATGCAAAGTTAGGTAGTAAATGCTACATAGTTTATATATTTAATAAAGAGAAATTAAATAGAACTTATTATATAAATTTGCATTACTTCTAACCTTGACAGCAATGGAGTAACAAGAACCTGTATTTTCTTAAGTATTTCCTCTTGGAGTGCTGCTACAGTATTCAACTGAAAATTTAATTCTTTAATCTGTAACTGCTGGTCTTGTATCTGTGATTGCTGGCTTTCTACCACAGTTTCAGCTGTATTTAATCATTTTTGTAACTCATTTTGGGCACCAGCAGCTTCCTGTTTTTCCTTTTTGAGACAGTCTTCTAACACTGTCGTTCTCCTTTGTGTTGCCTTGTAGTATTAGGTTTAGGACCATAACCAAGACCTTTTAGGTACCCTGACTTTATACCAAACACAGCATCCACAATTTCATCAATAGTCATGCAAGACTCTCCAGAAGTATAAAGAGCTTTTAAATCTGTCATGTTGTTCTGCATAAAATAATAACTCAAAAAAAGAATACACGAAGAATATTAATCATAGAAATGTAATGGTATGTTACTAAAATATTAATTTCTTACATAGTTAGTCTCAGCTTCTTCAGATGACCAACCTTTTTCACTTGTGTAATGAGTATGGTTGTAGAACTCCATTCTGTCATGCTCTACACCTTCATGTTCCTTTTCACCTGTATAACAAGAAAATAATATGAAATCATATTGAGAGGTATCTGACTGAAATGAGATACAACTGACATACCTAGTCTCTTATTTATCAAACAATAAAATATTAAATAGTATCAAAGTGTCATTAATAAAAAAAATTAAAATGATATAACTTACAATTTCAGCACGAGCTGCTACAAACGCTTTTGATCCTATGAAATGATTAGATTTAAGCTTAGTTCGATTGACCTTATTTATTTAGCATTATTTCTGCAAAGAATATAAAAATATCATAACTTAAATAATGAGAATAACATGAATATAAATTACCTTGTGCTCTGGATCGTTCGACATGTCACAAAACTTATTCTAATTTTATGAGGTCAAATATTCAACTTCCATTTTACGAGCTTCTTCCACGGAGCGTGCACTGATGTATGAGCAGATGCTAATATATTTGAGGCTTTTAATGAGAAATAATTGTGAAGTCTTAAGCAACTTTTGTCATTTTTTGATTATTTTACTTTGATATTGCAGTAAAAGTCATGATTCAAGGTAAATCTAAGGAAATGGAAGTAAAAGAGATGAAAACTGATGCAAAAGAATTGAAAGTGTGGCTGAAGACATTCCTGATAAGTCATCAGCCCTGTGATAAGTTATCAGAAATTACGTCAGGTGTTGTAGTGTTAGAAGAATTAAAGTGAAACTATGACAACACTTCTGACATGTCGTCACAACTGTGATAAGGCATCAGAGTTGCCATCAAGTGTAGGCAGAGAATGCCAAGATTGCTAGAAGACCTGACGACATTCCTGACAAGTCTTCAAGACCCTGACACGCTGTCACAAATGTCGTCACCTAATCAGAAGAATTTTCTGAACATTGTGGTTTTATTTTCTTATTTAGGATTAACTACTTAAAGCATTGTTTAGGGTTTTCTTAAGATGCATCTCTGTAACGCCCCAAAATCGGGTCTCGAAACGTCACAGGTGCTTAGGGACACAAGTGACCCCAAGCTAACCCTTCTACTAGCATAACTCATAAGCAACTGAATAAAAGTATAAATCAATAGAAATTTGCGGAACATAACTCTTTTCCGAATATGATAGATACAAAATTGAATTTATAACGTTACAACTCTGCTTTTACAAAAAAAACTGAAACTAAATACATCAACTTTCGCTGACTGTCTATGAAGCCTCTACTAGTACTGACTATAGGTAGCCGGGTCATGACCCGACTATCTTACTCAATACGACTGAATAAAGCAAATACAATATTTCTTGAACTGTATAAGTAACTGAAGCCCTTGAATCAAAAGGACTAATCACCTGCTGACTGGAGCTACAAAATGACTGCATATGGTATATGTGCTACAACTTGTACCTACATTATGAGAAGATGTATCCCACATATGAATATGTGGGTCAGTACCATGGAAATGTACTGAGTATATGGGTGTGTGTGCAAGTTTCAGAAATCAAATATCATAAGTATTCATAGAAAATATGCATGCTATAACAAGTGACTCACGTAGCTCGAATAAAAACATCATAATCATAAAAGAGTTAGACATATCAAATAAAACACGTGAGTCATCATAGTAAGTTCTCAATTCACTTTCATCTCTGTTTTCAAACCATCAAAGAAATCAAATATCATAACAATTCTCTTTAGAATATAGTATTTCAATCTTTTGAAAAACAATAACTTTCTCATAACCAATTCTTCAAAATAATACATATTCCTTTTAGATAGAATGGTACACACACACACATTGGGAGTCTCTCATAACCGACATAAACCATGTGAGCTATATGGAGTCCAACATTCTACCCACATTGAGGAGAGTCGCCCTATTCCTTGCCATCGAAGTAGGACCTTAAATTATCAATCCAAACACTACTGATCACTATGAAAATCATCCTCAATTCCGGCTCGTACGGGGGCACGTAGTTCTAGGGAAGTACCAAACCCGCTATACCTTCCGCTCGGTGCTAAAGACTACTCCCAGACTTAGCTCAGATCTTTTCAAAAGAAAATCCACCATAAAACAGTTCAATAATTCACAACGGGAGCTACCATGCTACCCCTTTCATAATGAATCAATAAAAGTGGATTTCTTTTCTCATCTCGGGTTCAAAATCAACCCCTTTTTACGAAAGGTCAAAGATTCTTTTTCTTTTAAAATCATTCAAATTCAAGGTGTTTATAACACATGTTTTCTCAAAAACAACAATCTCAAATAGAGTTCAAAACCCATGTCACAATATCACATTAAAAACTTATCAAGATTCAAGCTTTACATCTTAAACACATATAAATTTCTTCAAAATATGGAAATTTCAGCTTTAAGCACAAAATATCATTGTTCTCATATAATATCATGTCTAAAATATCAAAAATATCATAATCTCATGAGAATCAATATAGGATGTAAATTCATGCTTCAAATTCATAATAAAACATATAAAATCCATAACTTCGTGAAAGAAAAATACTTTTTGGCCCAAGAATGAAAGGGTGTCCTTGTTGAAAACCCCACATACCTTGAAATTGAAGCTTTGAATGAACTCTTAACTTTGGATTGCTATTCTTGAGATTAATAGATGCTTCTTGTAGCCCTCGAAATGGGGAATTCAAATCTTAAAGAATTATTGAACAACTATGATTAAATCTTGAGATATCTTGATCTTTAGGTTGAAACCTTTAAGAGTGTTCTTGACCAATTTTTGATGAAAGTGAAAGAATTTTTGATAATTGGGGTTAAATCCTGTGTTATAGACATATATATGGGTGTTTTTGGCACTTGGAAGTGAGGTATGCGGCGCACAACCCATGGCAGACCTTAAGGTGTGCATTACACATCTTATGGAAGACCTGTAAGTGTACCTCGCACTCCCAATCGCACATATTTGATTGGGAAGCGCGTTACCCATCGCACACCCTTACTGCCTCTCACGAAAATGGGCATAACTTTTCGCTCGGGTATTGGATTATGGCGAAATTGGTATCGTTGGAAAGCTAATTCAATTATCTACAATTTGATAGGTTTTGGGTTAAAAAATTTCCATGTATATTAAGAGATATACAATTTTGAAGTTGACCGTTGTAGAATCGAATGTCAAACTTTGGACGAATCAATTGATCTTAGCTCAACTTTGTTCTAGGTAATTGGTATGAACATTTTTCACCTCTAAACTACTCCATAGACTAGGATAATGATCATGAAACTTGTATTCACATTAGAATAACTTGGATTAGAGCTTAGACGCGTAGGAATGATGGTTAGAATTCTAGCACGAGAATACGAGGTATTACATTATCTCCCCCTTGGGAACATTCGTCCTCGAATATGGATAATTAACATGAATCACAGAGGAATATCTGTCTTTAAGCTATCATGTGCAACTGATAAAAATTGAATCACTGGATCTCATGAATAATGAGCTACTAAACTGATCTGCAATTGCATGAATTCTCATGAAAATAACTATATGTCTAAGATAGAAACAAAAGTGTCAACTTATGAGTAACCATTACTTTGCGCTGGATCTGATCTCATGAGAAAAGATGATAGGTTTGTGGCATGAATACTCGGGGTATTACAACATCCCCCTCTTGGAATCGTTCGTCCCCGAATGTAATAATTTGGTGAAAATACTAGGAAGAGACTGTGACACTACACAGGATTCTTATGAACTGAATCATGACTTAATATCTGAAACTGAAACTAATGCATGAGCTGAGCTGAATCATTCAAACTTCTATCATGAAACTGAATTTTGAGCTGACTCTACTTTACTTGCTTCAAGGAACTGATACATGTTGAGAGTCGAGGATTCACTTGAAGTGTTCATGATTCATTAATACATATCGAACTGAGAAGTGATAACTTATGCAAGTGTGAATCAGAAGACAACAAGACTTAGATCATACGGGGGGTATTACACTATTTGAGCTAAAACACTTGAAAAATTGAGATTATGCGCTGAACACTTATGAAATGAGTCATGATTAAATTGCCAAATTTGAAACATGATGCTTGGATTGAACGGAATTATCTCATGGAATATCAATACTCATGAAACTTTAGATAGTAATACTAGATGAGAAGTTGGAACTCTATAATAGCTATCGTCTTGCTTGTTAACTGGAGTGCAGGCTATATGGACCAAATCATATTGACTGCCCATATTCAAATAGAATATTTTATCAGTATTTTTCTATGAAATTCTATTAACATCACGGAGCAATGGATTTGGGCTTGATCTGAACAAAACATCTGACTAAGGAATCACAACATTGATATAAATCCATAGCATGGAATAAATATATATAACTCATAAACTAAGATAGGATTGCTAGGCCGCAGGCAATGCAACTTCTTACTTTCAAGCATAGCATCACTTCTCAAATGCTCTCTCAACTATACTATTTCCCTTAAATACCATACTCATTTGATTCAACTTATAATTCTCACATGGACACTGATAAATCTTTCTGCATGGTCTAAAGTAAACTAAGTCCTCTCGCCAAGGTCAACACTAACTCAAAAATCATAAGATACAACATGCCACTCCACAATACTAGTCTAAACCATATGATTCAATATTCTATATCTTCTTAGAGCTCACACCCTAAGCATAACATACCTTACCACTTCAATGACTAATTCAAAACTCTTGATATGGATTCACTAGCGCATATTGTATTCATCCTCTTACACTTAACATGACATTCAAGCCTATCATTAAAATCACACATAACTTTAAGGCAAATGCCCCTAAAGGCATACTCCGCATATCTCTAAACCATTAACAATAACAATTTTTTTCACTATTCTTAGAAACATACACAAGATCTCTAACTAACCTTAACAAGTATCAAAGACTTGACCTTAATCTTACTTCACACTCTAGCCTTAGATAGAAAAGCATAAATAATCTTTGTTAATGAGGGTCATCAAATCTCTCACATCTAAACCATTGCTCATCCACTATCATCTTCACTATCTTAACATAGGAAGAGGTCACCGAAGGGCTAACACGTAAGAACCTGAAGTACGAAAACTACAATACATAACATTAACACTTATCTTAGGCCTGAGGAATAAAATATCAAAGGCATGGATTCATCAAAGAGATCGAAGCTGATGACATACATGATATAATGCGTACTTCACTAGTATCATGAGTTTAAAAACTAATCATACTCTGAAACATGAGTTCATACTTATCATGAGCTATTCAACATAAGACTGGAGTTCATTGATTCATGGGAGATAACTCGAATCACAGAGTGAAGCTGTTACATGCTTGCTAAAAGCTGAGAATGGGCTTTAGCATGCATGATGGGTATAAGCATAGGCATGTGGCATGGATTTATCACGCAAGTGATGGATCTGGTGTTGTAATGACTGAATCCAAGGAATACTATAGAGTAAGAAGGGATCACTATCTCATCATAACTCATTATTGACATGTATCACAATCTAATTCTCAAAACTTAGTTTGGTTCTTCACTAACCATCTCCCGTTTAGGTCAAAGCTAGTATTCTAAGAATGTTGGTCTACTCCATATCCTCAGGATTAAGCCATAATTTTGTCATTCTAATATCTATACATAAATGCTAAACTCACAAGAGTAAACTAATTTCGAACTTACCGACTTCATTCTTGAACAACCCATCCATATGCCATTCTTAACTTTCTAGCTTCAATAATCATCATTAAAGACTTACACTCTCATTTGCAACCATACCTACATCTCTAATCATATAATCATAGCCTACCAAGATCACACTTCTATACTTATATTTTTTCCCAAACCATGAGAATAATAATCGTACTTAAAAGGCTCAACATCTTCAATCATAACTCTTTAACTTAGCTTTCAAGAACATCACAAATTATTTAACTAGCCTTTCTCCACCTAGCCACTCAACATTACTGCTAACCATATAATATGCAACAATCCTTGAAAAATAATGCATCCCCATAGCACCTTGGACACACCTCTACATCATACTTAATTATGAACACATGATCTTACACTCTTGCACACACTATCCAGGCCTACTAGATCACCTCCATATCACTAGCATCAACAACCAAACCATCAACTGTTCAAACTTAATGTCTAGAGCTAAACATGATTTACAACCCAATCTCACACACAATTCTCCCTTCAAAACTATAAAACACACTATTAAGAAAGACTAGTACACAATGACAATCGATCATAATCATATGGACTATCTTATTCATAATCCGTTAACACATCCTCCTTCTTTCCATCATTACTATTTATCCATCTTCACACCTAAATTACTTCCATAGCTCTATAAATTTCAACTAAACTTCCTCTTGCAATCTCAGGAAAGCCTAAATTAACAATACTTAACTACTAAGTACTTCTATCAAAACCTATACTTTCCTAGCATAAAAAATTCCATCAATAACTCTTTTCTTACCTCAAGCAAACAACAATCCATCTTAACTAAAATCTCCTTCTCTAACTTCACTAAACTAACAAACAAAGGTATATCACTTCATTAATAATTCAAGCATAAGCAATAAAATTCATCTATACATATTCAATAAATTACCCTTACCACCTTTCTTGTCACTACACTTCTAAACCCAAACTTCCAACCAACACAAGAACAACAAGATAAACAACAAGTTGCTAGTGAATGGAAATAGGCCTCACAAGGCTTCACTAGACTTTGACTTTGTTTTTTGAAAAAGAAAATTAGATAAATAACAAAGTAACTATGCTAGTGAATCGAAATTGGCCCCACATGGCTTTACTAGACTTTGATTTCTCACAAACACAATGATAACAAAATTACATAATACTAGAGATAGAAACTTGACACACAACATCCAATGATCTAAGAATACACCTTATTCTGTCTTAATTGAATAAATTATAAGAATGAGGGCATAACTTTAAATTTGAGGGACTTATAACATACTATAAGGCTCCTCTCAAGCCGCTTTGTAACTTCTGAAACTTCTGCTAGCGAATATAAGAGCATTATCTGTAGAGGAACTAGAACTTATTGATCGTTCTATTTCAAGAATAATACATAGATATGGAAGTATAGGTTTACATTATGGCTTTTGGGGAGGAATCTGAAAACACATCTGACTTGGGTTTAGTACATGATTTTTACAAACATGATAAAGAAATTCAATCTTTGAAACTCAAAAGAACTGATGGAATACTTTGTAGATCTCTTACAATCCCATAACTATCTATGGAGACTTAAGCTTAACTATTTTTGATACCTTGAAAATGAGGCAGAGTTGGCCAGAATAGAGTAAGATGAGAATTTATATAAGTTTCTTGGAGAACCTTTTTATAGCACTATCTTAGAGTTGAAAGAAGGGAAACATTTCCTAAATGTCCTGTAGCCTCTCAAAGAAAAGTACAGACGTCTTTGTACCATTCCAAGACACGACTTCAAAGACACCCTAGGACACTTGAACTATGTGCTCTGATACCAAGTTTGTAACACCCTAAAATTGGGTCCCGAGATGTCACATGGTGCTTAGGGATACAAGTGACCCTAAGCTAACCCTTCTACTGGCATAAATCATAAGAAATAGAATAAAAGTATAATTCTATACAAATTTGCAGAAAATAACTCTTTTTTGAATATGATAGATACAAAATTGAATTTGCAAGATTACAACTTTGCTTTTACAATGAAAACTAAAACTGAATACATGAACTTCTGCTGACTGTCTATGAAGTCTCTATTAGTACTGACTATAGGTAGCTGGGTCATGACTCCCGACTATCCCACTCAATACGACTGAATAAAAAAATACAATATTTCTTGAACTGTATAACTAACTCAAGCCCTTGAATCAAAAGGACTCATCACCTGCTGACTAGAGCTGCAAAATGACTGCATATGGTATATGTCCTACAACTTTTACCTAAATTATGAGAAGATGTAGCCCACATATGAATATGTGGGTCAGTACCTTGGAAATGTATCGAGTATATGGGTGTGTGTGCAAGTTTCAAAAATCAAATATCATAAGTATTCATTGAAAACATGCATGCTATAACAAGTGACTCACGTAGCTTGAATAAAAACATCATAATCATAAAAGAGTAAGATATATCAAATAAAACACGTGATTCATCATAGTAAGTTCTCAATTCACTTTCATCTCAATTTTCAAACCATCAAAGAAATCAAATCTCATAATAATTCTCTTTAGAATATAGTATTTCAATCTTTTGTAAAACAATAACTTTCTCATAACCAATTCTTCAAAACGATATATATTCCTCTTAGATAGAATAATACACACATATTAGGAGTCTCTCATATCCGACATAAACCATGTGAGCCACATGGAGTCTAACGTTCTACCCACGTTGAGGAGAGTCGCCCTATTCCTTGCTGTTGGAGTAGGACCTTAAATTATCAATCCAAACACTAGTGATCACTATGAAAATCAGCCTCAATTCCGGATCCTATGGGGGCACG
Source organism: Capsicum annuum (assembly GCF_002878395.1). Lineage (NCBI taxonomy): Eukaryota > Viridiplantae > Streptophyta > Magnoliopsida > Solanales > Solanaceae > Capsicum > Capsicum annuum. Next base: position 32,875,821 of record NC_061121.1, read on the forward strand.
TAGTTCTAGGGAAGTAGCAAACTCGCTATACCTCCTGCTCGGTGCTAAAGACTACTCCCGGACTTAGCTCAGATCTTTTCAAAAGAAAATCTACCATAAAACAGTTCAACAATTCACAACGGGAGCCACCATGCTACCCCTTTCATAATGAATCAATAAAAGTGAATTTCTTTTCTCATCTCGGGTTCAAAATCAATCCCTTTTTACGACCGAAAGGTCAAAGCTTCTTTATCTTTTTAAATCATTTAAATTCAAGGTGTTTATAACACATGTTTTCTCAAAAACAACAATCTCAAATAGAGTTCAAAACCCATGTCTCAATATCACATTAAAAACTTATCAAGATTCAAGCTTTACATCATAAACACATATAAATTTCTTCAAAATTTGAAAATTTCAGCTTTAAGCACCAAATATCATTGTTCTCCTGTAATTCCACTTCTAAAATATCGAAAATGTCAATAATCTCATGAGAATCAATATAGGATGTAAATTCATGCTTCAAATTCATAATAAAACATATAAAATTCATAACTCCATAAAAGAAAAATACTTTTGGGCACAAGAACGAAAGGGTGTCCTTGTTGGAAACCCCACATACCTTGAAATGAAAGCTTTAAATGAACTCTTAACTTCAGATTTCTATTCTTGAGATTAATAGATGCTTCTTGTAACCCTCGAAATGGGGAATTCAAATCTTAAAGAATTATTGAACAACTACGGTTAAATCTTGAGATATCTTGATCTTTATGTAAAACCCTTAAGAGTGTTCTTGACCAATTTTTCATGAAAGTGAAAGGATTTTGGATAATTGGGGTTAAATCCCATGTTATAGACATATATAGGGTGTTTTTGGCACTTGGAAGCAAGGTATGCGGCGCACAACCCATGGCATACCTTAAGGTGTGCATCGCACACCTAATGGCAGACCTGTAAGTGTGCCTCCCACTCCCAATCGTACACATTTGATTGGGCGGCGCATCGCCCATCACACACCTTTACTGCCTCTCACGAAAATGGGCATAACTTTTTGTTCGGGTATTGGATTAAGACAAAATTGGTATCGTTGGAAAGATAATTCAATTATCTACAATTTGATAGGTTTTAGGATAAAAAAATTCCTTTTATATTAAGAGATATACATATTTGAAGTTGACCCTTGTAGAATCGAATGTCAAACTTTGGGAAAATCAATTGATCTTAGCTCAACTTTGTTCTAGGTCATTGGTATGAACATTTTTCACCTATAAAATACTCCATAGAATTGGATAATGATCATGAAACTTGTATTCACATTAGAATAACTTGGATTAGAGCTAAGATGCGTAGGAATAACGGTCAGAATTCTAGCATGAGAATATAGGGTATTACAATCTCTCATCTTGTATTTAGCGAAAGGGAGTTCACTTGTTTTTGGCTCTCTCAACTTAGAATTCAATTTTCAATTCTTTGATCTAGGTTTGGAAAATTCTTCTTGGATTTGGAAGAGAATCAACTTCTGACTACATCTTTTATAAGTTTAACTGCTTTGATTTATGGATTCAATTGTTGTTATCTCTTTCTTTCTTATAAGGAATTATAACCCACAACTAGGATTGTGGGATCTATGATTATTCCTATATTTATTTAATATTTGGTTAGGGTTTAAGTGATTGTGGGAATATCTTGGTAATTTCTTTGGAATAACTGATTTCTATTGGATTGCAAACAATAGATCTCTCCTAAGGTTGGTTTGCTCGAACTGAGAAATAAACTAAAGGTAGAGAATTATCAATGGATATCTAGGAAGGTTAACTCTCATGTAATGATTAATGCCGTAACAGGATTAGTCTACCTGAGATAACATCTGGTTATTAAATATAGATTCCCTAAGTTCGAGAGAATTGGGTAATTAAAAATGTTTGAATAGGTCGAGAGACATTTAGACATATCTTCGACAAGAATAATCTGTTGTTCCCACATACCACAAGAATCTTGAACAATTATTATTCAATGGAGATTAATAGTCATAATAATTATCACCCTAGTTTCTCTCTATCATTGATTTGAGCAATTGAAATCTTAGTTTTGAGTTCTAAAGCAAGTTAAGCCATCAAATTTTGTTTGACTCGTAAAAACCCCATCTTACTTTTATATTTTCGTACCATTTGTTTGAATTGAACTCGTAGCTATAGTTTTAAATTAGCTTAATGGCCATTCAGATTGTTTCCTGTGGATTTGACCCCAACTCCAAAGATGGGTAAATATATTGACGACAACCGCCTTACACTAATTTGAGGTGTAAGTTGAGCGTTATCATGCACTTTCAAAATTTTGTTTTAACTTGTAGAGCCATTGCCGGGTTCTATTTTTCAGAATATTCTCATATCTATCTTTCATATAATGCTCGTCCGAATTGATGTCAAACCTCTCCTAAAAAAGAAATAAGAATTGAAGAAACACACAAAACAATCAAAATATTTTTTAGATTACAATTATAATCATTACATTTGTTAACATGCTTAATACCGTAAAACTCTAATACCCTTAAAAACATACATTGCAGTTCAAGAAATTTATACCCATGATTTGAAATCTATAGGTTCATATTATAGTCCTTTTTAAGTTACTGGATTCCAAATTATTAATTTATACATATTAAATAGATTTATAGAGTTCAAGCTAAAGTTTCTAGGATTGGCTGAACCCATACCTTTGTATTTGGCTCTGGCTCCAATCACCTATGGTGGTTCATTGATTTAAAAAATCTTAGTGTATATTTAGTTGTCATACTTTAACTATGTAAATTTTAGTTGATTGATATATTAAAATAAAAATGAGTGACATCTGAAGTTGGATTACTTAAATGAATAGCTAATGTGATAATCGATTAATGTAAGAATAGCATAAATGCAAAATGCAGGTCTTGTATTTTCAAAGTAATGTTATGTGTCTCATAAGATGGACATATTTTGATAGGCATAGTGGAAGTCATTTTGGACTCCTGTCTAGTAGATAGTCAAAGAAAAGTATTTTATCTTGACGTCTTCGTAATGCATATGAACCTAGTAGTCTGTGATTTTGGAAACTCTGAAGTCTTATTTCGAAATATGTGGACTTGGAATTGGACAAGTACTGTATGAAATGCACCTTAGTTACTTCTTCAATACAAAAAACTATCAGAATTTAGTTCTTCTGTATCTTAAAAATATGATACGCCTACTATGTATTGAGAGGATATAGAGGCTTACGTGATGTTAGGCCTTCAATCTTTGACATGATGGTCAGATGTCTAGCTACATCAGCCATCTGAGCATACTAATACAACAACATACCCAGTATATTCCTATCAATGGGGTCTGGAGAAGGTAAGTGTACACAGTCCATAACACTACCTCAAATATGAGAGAGAGAGAGAATGTTTCTATTAGAACCACAGCTCAAAATAAACCATCATATGATAAGGAATGATGATATTACTAACAACAAATATGATGAAATTTTATCAAGTCAAAATTCTTAATACAGGCTTCTTTCCATTAGAAACTTCTCTGTTTCTGCCAAAGCATAAGAATATGGGGTTACTAGCAATGACAAAGTCAGAAATTTTGATAAGGGGGTTCAAGAATTATTATGTACGTACTAAAAGTAATTTTGACTTATATACTTCATATAATTTTTTACATATACAATATAATTTTTTGACAAAGACTGTTCAACTTACCACCCTTCACTTTCTGGATATTGGCACAGTCAACTGAGGATTAATGCATATTTCAAGATATCTTTAGTAGTAAATACAAAAAGAAAACATTTACAAAACTTCGTACTTATTCGGATATGACAAACTACAGCCAACAAGGCATCACAAGATATCTTCAGTAGTAAATACAGAAAGAAAACATTTTCAAAACTTCGTACTTATTCGGATATGACAAACTACAGCCAACAAGGCATCACAAGATATCTTCAGTAGTAAATACAGAAAGAAAACATTTTCAAAACTTTGTACTTATTTGGATATAACAAACTATAGCCAACATCAATTGGTAACCTGTAAGAGAGACAAAGAGGCTAGGGGTGAAATGATAGAGGCTTCAATATAATACAAATCACAACAGAAGAACTATGTTAATAGGATTGTCCATATCTGTGTCTAATCCTTTAGAAGTAGTGAATAAAGGATCTGACATGGTGGTTACAACAACATTTGGAGATTCCAAGCAGCATAGAAGAAAAAAAGTAGTATTTTATGACAATAGGAATCAAGGAGGTAAGAAATCAGATCTTAAAGACATTAGACAATTGCTACTCCATGACTCCAAGTAAGAAATATATTTTCTTGCTTACGTTTTGGACAACGATTTTAACAACTAGACCTAACATGCACAATAATAAGCTAAGTAGTTCAAACTTTTCACTTTCAGAGCCACACAAACCTAGACCTCAAACTACATGGTATACGAGGAATTGCACATCATGCATCACACAGACAATTATAAGAAAGATCTTTGACCTATAACACGCATGAAGACATCGAAGATGATGAAGCATGAGCAAACATGCCTCTTTCTGGAGCTTCCCAATCACTATGACACTTGCCAGGAACTTTAACACCCTTATGCATATGATCAGAGACGGAACCAAAGTCATATACTTTTATATTCATTTACTTATCTTCTATCTGAGCATACTATTCTTATATTTAATATTACTTTATCACAGTTGCTCCAAAAGAATATTACTTTAATGATATCACTGTTTGTCATGTAATAAATCTTAAAAAAGTATAGAATACTTACCTGGAATCTAATTAGTGCTGCATCTTTGTCCTCTTTTGTAAGTTCCTTCCATTTATTTGGAAGTGGAAAAAATTGCGAGCAATTATCCCTAATTCATTAGATAGTTTGTCTGATTGAATTGGATTTATTAGGCCCCCTTTACCAATTGGGATCTCTATTTTCATCTTTCTTTCCTTAGCCTTCTTCATTTTTTCAAGACCTTTCCCACTAGTCTTGCCACGACCTTTTCTGAGTCTAGCAGAATTATCTGATGATAAAAAAATATCAATTCAAATAACACCAAAGTCTAAAAATGATAGAATATATATATATAATATATATATATATATATATATATATTTATGAAACAACAACAAACCACATTGATTAGAAAAAAGGTAAAGAACATATCTAGCCTGCTTCTGATAAACTGCCGAAAAGAATAATTAAGAGGCAACAATAATTTTAAGCCTCTTTAATATTTCCATGTACCAGATAGTAAAATATGTTCCAGCGCACTTCAAATATTACAACATAGCAATAAGATAAACCTCACAAAATCAGTTTGACAACACTAGATCATCTATACATTTTCATTGCACAGTAAAAGAGAATGGAAGAGGTAGAATATGTACTATTTACATACATGTTTCAATCTTTTACTAGTAGAAAACCTTGTTCTTTATATTTGCAGAATTCGTGACCTCCCTTCTGTAATATGGATTCACCATAAACCACCTACTCAACTCTGTGCTCTGGCAGCTTCTTTTATTCTCATTTTTGTAACTCAAAGAATTTTGTTCTACACCCCTAGATGTCTTTGCAAATTGACTTCTGGATCATGCACATTCTTACAATAGCATTCTCTAATAAAAAAGATTAACACAGAAAAGGGTTGTAGCTGTGTTCTAAATATTTCTTGTGTGGAAAAAATTTTGAAACCAGAAATCATCTCTTCCAAAACTGAAAGTTACAGACCAGATTTGCTCCCTAAAGGTAATCTCAATTTGGAAAGGTTGTGAAATTCTGTATTAGGTCATGGTTTAAGACCTGCACAAAGAGAACTAACTTTGGTATTTAGGAGAAGGAGGACAGAGGGGCGGGGATCCATCATGCCTCAGTTTCGTAGGCAGCGGTTGGCCCACAAAGACAGACTCCAAAATTTCTCGGTCATAGAAAAAAGTCACTGGCCAAAATCGGTAACTTTTTCTCCTAAATTAAAGGATTCAAGTGGGCTATGCCATAGAATATAGAGTTGTTAACATATGGGAATAACACTGGAGGTACTGCTAGACAAAAAAAATGGTGGAAAATACCTGCTTGAGTAACGTGAATTATGTGGGAGAGAAATAGAAGATGCTTCGAAGGAACCCCCAATACCGTCAAGAAAGCGAAGATCACCTATCCATATTTTAAATTTTATTTTTGGTGCAAAGATCATCTCCTAGATGATGCTCAATCTCTCATAAATATTATAGAATCCTTGTAAGAAGAAAAAAGAGATTATTTTGTTTCTTTTGAAATGTGTTACTATGATTTGTGCAAAACCTTTGGTATGATAATACACGATTACCTTTCTCAACGAAAACAAAAATGTGTACTAGAAAAGAAAAGAAGAAGAAAAAGTATAAAGGATATCTAATGAAAATATCTTGACTGCAAATTAAGAGGCAGTCTAAGCATCCAACCCACCAAGAATCTTCTCACCTAACAGTGAAACTCAAAAAATCCCTCAGCAAGTTCATCTAAAAATGGTATCAGGTGATTTTGGACCAATTTTTTTGAAGACATGTCATGATCAAAGTAATAGTACTAAGCAAGAAAAAATAGAATAGATATTCGAGCAATTGTAGTGTTTCAACAATTAGATATGGCTCTTTTTTACTGCTTTTTGGCAATTTAATTCCACATCCTTGGGGTTGGGAGTGGAGTATAGGGGGATGGGGGCTAGGGAGGTGTGGAAAGAAATCTCTTTTTAAGCAACAGAAAGCATCTTCTATCTCCTCACTCCAACTGGCTCCCGATGGAATAACTTTTCCTAAAACTTACTCTTCGAGATGATAATAATCCAGTAATTTGACCAAGTACTGGACCAAGAATTTCAAAAGACTTTTTTACATAGGCGTCAGATGTAATGGTGCTTGAAGAATCACAAACACACAACTCATGCTTGTAACACTATTCACCATTCTATAATGTAATGCAATTGCTTATTGAATAGGTTTTGTCACTATAGACAACCAAAGAATTCGAGCTAATCTTTTAGTCCCTAGAACTGGGAGCTAGCCTTTGACAAGCAAAATATGAGTCAAAAGCGGTAGCGCTTGCGAATTTTTTATGGTTTGTCTTATGCTCAGCTACTTTATAAACTTACAATCCTCCTTTACTTAAGTGCTTAACTGGATGTTTCTTATCCAAGATAAGCCTCTGATCTTTTTGACTCCACTGTCCGCTTCAAAAATACAAAGGATGAAGATTGGAAATCTTTAAATTTTGCTTTATTTTGTTATGTCTTAACAACCAACTAAGTCAAGAAATGCACTGAAAAAATAGAGAGTATATAGGAGATCTAATAACATTTCTTTGAATTATTAGAAGACTTATTACAGATTAAGTACTTTTACTATTTACAATCTCAACTGCGAGTGCATATAGTGAGCTAATGTTCATATTTCTCTTTACAAGTTTAACATAAATGAAAATTTCAAAGGTTAAATGTTTTCCGTTTCAACTTGACGAATAACTAAATATTCTAATCCTAATGGATATAGCGAAATTTATTACCTGTATTAACAACAGGGGTAGGGATTGATTCATTCAGTGATTGAGTTGTTTGAATAGTTTCCCCCGTAAGTGTAGTTTGCCAAAATACACCTCCTCCCAGTGCCATTGATTTGCAAAATTTTGCCCAAGCACATTATGCAATTATAGTACATAATTAATATAAAAATTCCACTATTTAGCAAATGAATAGTTAATAAAAACACCAATCGTTGACAACTAAAAGAAGATCTAAAAAAGAACATAAATTAATTTGAAAATAGCATGCACCATAGAACCTTATATTGTATACTAATAATTAGCTCATCCATAACAAGGTAATAAAAAGAGGATCAAGGATCTTTATAACTAATATGCTGAGGCTCAAGGATCTTTATAACTAATATGCTGAAAATCACCTGCAAGTTTCTATCAAAAGAAAAAGAACTGTAATCTAATATACATGCACCATCAACGTGCAACTTTTAGGACATTGATGAACTTATACCTAATCACATTATGTAATTATAGTACATTCAAAAAATAAAAATTCCACTATTTAACAAATGAATAGTTAATGAGTTCTCTTCTTTTGCATAAAGGAGTGCACACTCTACATACTTTAAAGCAGAGTATGCTATAACATTTGTGCTTCAGTCACTAAACAGTTATGTCTTGATTTTCATATCTCATGTGAGCTATAACATTCCGTTGGTTGGTTCTTTACAGTAAGAGACTGTTCTTATCGCAGAAATCTTCAAGTGATGCTTTCCAACAGACATTGTTGCTAAGTAGGATATGTAATAAATAATATGATAATGCTTATCAAAAATAAAAAGAAACTATATGATTCAATTATAGGATCTGGACATTCATCTTCGGGAGTTTCTCAAGATGATCCTAATCAACCAGGAGTATCATTAGCCTCATTATAAAATAAGTTGGAACAGAGTTGTGAGTATTTAGTACAGATTCTTCGATATCTATATAAAGATCACTAAAACTTGATATCATACACATACCACAGTTGATAGACATAGGGGATTCCATATAGATTTAACCTAATTATGTACCAATTTAATTCACCAATTTTATCCAACTCCACTCTAATACGGATCCTCTCCAACCAGATTTTGAGCCTATCTAACATTTAGATCATATTGCTCATTTCTTAGCTCCATTTTCCCACCTTCCGAACAAACCTCTCCTATTTTGGTGACTAGAGTTCAATTTCTTTAATAATATAGTTGTAATGTTTTTTGCCTTTACTAGAAATAACAATAATTTAGAAGTCATCCATGCACTCACAGATCTTATATTTCCAACCATACTGAGGTCATTCCCTAAATTTCTCAGCTCCAATTTCCCACCTTTTGAACAAACTTCTCCTATTTTGTCGACTAGAGTTCAATTTCTTTAATAATATAGTTGTAATGTTTTTTGCCTTTACTAGAAATAAAAATAATTTAGAAGTCATCCATGCACTCATAGATCTTATATTTTCAACCATATAACTATTCTGAGGTCATTTCCTAACCACCTAAGAACCCATAGATGTAAGGTGACTTAGATATGCACAAGCAATCCATATGAAATCCTACGACAATCATTTGCCTTTTATTACCCATATACTTTCTAATTTTTTAGAAACAAACCATTAATACGAAAGATATGATACCCATGCATTACATGAATCATACTAATAGAAACTAGCTCGTAGTTCTTAAGATAAAGGATCATGTAGCTTTTATAACCATTTTTACCTTTCAAGTTTCATCTGGAATAGCCCTCTCTTTCTCTCTTAGTCTAATGTCTAAACCTCCTTACCAACCCTATACTTCCACATCAAAGCCCTCAAATCAGAAGAAACACACATATTTATCAATTTGAAAAACAAAACAACCAACACACTTGACAAGCTTTAATGTTTATTTTCACAATCTATCCACTCTTCTCTCGAAATCCAAGGGAAGAACATCAATGTATCAACAGAACAGAGAAGAAACAATTTCAATAGAAGCTGTTATGTTTCACCAGTATGCGCCAGACAACAATTAACAAATCATTTGACATATGATTGTTGCATGCAATTATCTATCAAATTTTGTTCAAAAATAAAGTATGAGGACTGATACATACTTGGTCTTCTTGTTCAGGATCAGAAATTTGTCTTTACTTTGCAATGCAACTGCTTTATTTGTTTTCTCATATATATGGTGGTTTTTCATGAAATTCTTTGGGAGCCAAAAATCTTTAAAAAGTATGCACCAAAAAACATTAACTTTATCTATTTTCCCCTTTTTGTGATTCTCTTTGCTGCGCTAGTAAAGAGAGTAGTGTCGCAGTAATCCATAAAACTTGGG
>NC_061121.1:32888703-32952675 GCF_002878395.1 Capsicum annuum
CCCAAATCCAGAATAGTATTGACACTTTTCTCCTGCTGGTGTAGTCCTCCGCCGTGGCTGTATTGTAAATTCTTTTTTCTAATTAAACAACAAAAAAATTATCTTTCTAGATCAGTATTGAATTTAAATATATAGTTATGTTCAATTATATGTTCTCATAACAAATTGTTTAAAAAGATTAATTGTTACACATGCATAAGAAAAAAAGAATAATTAATAGAAATTGAATCACAACATAATTTGTTACAGTAAAAGTTTAATTTTTCCTTCATAAGCCATGAAATTTGGATATTAATCAAGAGTTGATATAAAAAAATCGTGATTGAAATAACAAAGTAAATATATTTTAAATGACTTATAACAACTAATTAATAGTGATATAGTGAAATTAGTATAAAAATATTTTAAAAATATGTAAGTGAGCCTCATATAGGCCGTCAAGTTAATTTATAACATCAATATTTATATTTTATTTTTATTAAATATTATTAAATTTTTAATTGTTAGATGAGTTATAATAATTAACTAAGAGTGATATTTAACAAAATTCCGGTTGAATCCATTGAGGCACACATGTCATAATTATTTATTATTATTTTTTGTTTAATATTATTAATTTTATAATACATAAATGACTTATAATAATTAATTAAAGAGCAATCTTTAATTTTTTAAAATTAAAATTTAGATATTCAACAATTACATGAAAAGTACCTTAACAAAGAGATACACTTTAAAATATTGATTAAAGTTCGTATCGTTTGACTCTAAAAAATAAAAAAAAACATTTAAAAATAAATAGAAGGAGTACTATCGCTTGAACTTCTTTTTGTAGAAGAATACATTTTGTGTACATGTAATAGGGTTCAATCTTATCGTAAAAAATTTTAGCCTAAAAATTCATCAAATTTCATTATTTATATAAGGCAAAATAGCTCGGTAGATCCTTGTAGTTGTGCTGGTTTGTAAAGTGAACGTCTCTACTTCGACTTTTATCATCTGAACCCCTGAACTCAGTAAAATTCAATATTTTAAACCGTAGTTCAGTGTTTCAGACGCAATTGCTTTCACGTCAGCTTTCACATCATTTTAAATGCTACATTAAATTTCACATCATTTTTAAAATGCCACAGAAGAAATTACATATTAAAAAAATAAAAAATTTAAGTTGAGAATTAAAAAAAATGGTTAGGGCTTGGGCTCTAATGGCTCTTTCATTTGCTTCTTCTTATTCTTCATATGAATAAGGGAGCCGAGAAGTTGGGCGGCAGTTAAATAGATAAGTATTTTGTAATAATTTAAAACAACTGCATAACTTTTTTTTTTTTTAAAATGGTAACATTGTATTCCTCAGCATTAACGGATATGTTGGCCACCACCAAAAGTATTATAAAGTAAGAGTAGAAATGCTGGCCAACTGGATAAATTTTCTTATTTCTCTCGTTTCCATTCAATTGAAAGACTCAATCTTTCACCAATTCTATGTTTTACTCGTTTTGATTAGTCTTTCTCTGATGCATTTCATCTAACTCAGCCGATTTGTGTCACATAAGCTTGGTCAACAGTCTGATTAAAATATTGAGTTTTATTGAGCTGAGGGGTTCAGATGACGAAAGTCTAAGTAGAGACGTTCACTTTACAAAATCAGACAAGTACAAGGGTCCACTGAGCTATTTTGCCTTTACATATATAAGTGAGATGTACATATCCATTTGGAAAACTTAAATCTTTCACAAATGCTATCAAACTTTTAATAGAAGAATATTTCATATATTTATTTTTCCTATTTATAATTCTAATTGACATCAGTTTAAATTATTTAAAAATGATGCAAAAAATATCATAAATCATAAAAAATGACAACTTAAAATATTTAACGACATATTAAAAATTTGATTGATTTGTCAAATACTATCACACTTACATAAATTGAGATAGGGAAAGTCACATATTTGTAACACCCCAAATCTAATACTTGGAATGCCCCGAAGGACCATAAGCTAACCCATGACTGATATCTGCACCTGTATACTACATAAAATACATTATAATGCGGAAACATGAACTAAAAGACCATAAGGTTCAAAACTGAGAGATAGTATCTGATAAAAATGTAACATCTGGGAAGGGACCCAAAACAACTAAAATAAGATATCTAAAAATACTGTAGTCTAGAAAGCCTCTAAAATGTGACTGTCTAAATAAGGAGTTGATGGGAAATGTCCCCAACTAACTCCAACTAATAAACTAATTACTGAGATAATGAAATGATGATCATGTCCTCGAAAGATGAGGACTCACTGCTAACTCTGACAGCTGAGATTAGAATCTACTGATGCTCTGGAGCTCGTGTCTCTGAACCTATGTATAAGACACCATAGCGCAAATGCGTCAGTACTTTGAATATACAGGTATACATGTGAGGTAGGCTGAATGCATGGGGTTCATATTCATGAACAATAACAATAGCAGACTGACTATCATGAGCGTGAGAATACATACATGAGACGTATTAAATGACACTGATACCCTAATAACATGATTATTGAATCTGAATACTGATAACATGACATATTGATAAATGAAATAACTTATAACATGAGTGACTGTATCTAACAGTCCTGAATCTAATAGAACTAGCTTAGTCCCATACTGTATCTGAGTTGACTGTATCTGAGAGTCCTAAAATCTGAAGAACTATCTAAGTTCTATTACTGAGACTGATTGACTGTGTTTGACAATCTTGATACTGTAACATGAAACTATGGGAAGTAGTTATCTAACCGACATGCCCCTAATATGCCATTATGGCTGAGTTGGGATCCAATTTGTAACCTCAATTGGAAGGGTGTCAATACCACGCCACTAGTAAAGACGAGCTGTGGGTAACCCTCATATGATTGTGTCCCCAAAAGAGAATGGTGGTACCCTTATCTCACAGTTCTTATCCACCTCATCAACCCTCATCGGATAGTATTGATGTCTCAACCTATGCTGGCTACATAGTTTTGGAATGCAAGGATGACTTCTAAGAATCACACCCTCATCTGATAGTTTGTGTTCCCATCCTAGGGTTCACTCGGTGTTAATTCCTACTCCCATCTGAATAGACTCTGAATATAATTTAATGAACTGAACATGGCCCGAGTTACTGAATTTCGTTGACTGACAAAATACTACTGATATCTAACAACAGGCTGAGTTCATGAGATCATGGAGATTTCCTGAGTCATAAGACTGTCTGAAGTCTAAGGATTCATAGCTTGACTGAGAGTATCGTGAAAACATGACATGGCTCTAGGCATGTAGGTAATGTTTCGGGTACGAGTACCCCAGGACTCAATGGAAGAAAACTGACCAAGCATAACTTACTTGAACATATAACTAACATCATAATCCAAAATACATTTGTAGAAACATTTCATCAAAACATGTGATAGGCATCACTTGTACATATATGGGGATTTCATGGTATCATGCTAGTTAGGCACTTTTCCTTCATCTAGGCATTTAATCAAACATATTGTTGGCATGGTACATGTAAACATCATTGTACAATAAATAAACATCCTAGTTCAATATTATTTTCATCATTAAAGGGTTCGATCATAGGTTTGCATGAATCTATATTTATAATAATTTAACCCACATATAATTTATCACCCAACATGGAGTAGAATTTAATTTCTCATTATCCACATGAAGAAGAGCAGTCCAATCATGAAATTCATAAGAAAATCCATAAACTTGAATTTAGAAAAAGGATTCTTGGGCTTCATGGATAAAAGGAGTCCATGAATGAACATTATGCATACCTTGGTTAGTAAATACACGAAGATTGATGGAGGAAATTCTTGATTCTGAATCTTCTATGAAAAGCCCTAGGTTGTTCTTGAGAGGTTTTTGAGAGAAAAGAGTGTATTTTGGGTGAAAAGTGGCTGAATCACGTGGTAAAGGGCTTAAATATGGGTGGGAAATTGACTCTTTTAACCCTGGACGTGTCTTGTAATTTCAGTAAAAATTTCTAGAAATGGACCCTTGGTGCGACGCGGTGCTATCTCGCCGTGTCACTGGAATTTGACAATTGGGAAACTGAGGGATGACGCGATGCGGAGCCATCACATTGCCCCTTCTTTTGTGACCTAGAACTTTGGCACGACACGGAGGAAATTGCACTGAGACACTGGAAAAGGACAATTGCCATTTTAGCTTGTGGCGCGGCGCGCCACTGACCAATATGGAGCTGTTTTACGATGGAAACTTTAAATAGTCATAAATTCTTACCTGGTTATCGGATTTAGGGGAATTTTATATCGATGGAAAGCTTATTAAATTTCCCAAATAAAGTGTAAAAAAGTGGATTCATCTTTCAATGAAATCTCCTAATATTTTTGAGATGATTTCAAGCAAGGAAAAGGTACGGGGTATTACAATATCTCCCCCTTGAGAACATTCATCCTTGAATGAAACTGAGAGTGAGGGGAAGAACATAAACTGACATACATACTGAACATGAATAACTGAAACATGATCTCTTTACTTACATGACTGACAACTGAATATATCATACAGGACATGCATAACTGATGCATGCATAACTAATTCATGAATGCATGATTGAGTGTTCTGAGGAACTAAGTTTCTCACAATGAGAATGATCGTCTGATAAATAATTATAGAAATGAACTGATACATGAATGCATGACTAAATATGCAATGGTACTTAATACCAAGTTTGTGATGAACACTGAACATGAAACTAAGTAAGCTTAAAGAGGACTATTACCTTGAGCTTGATTTGAGTTGGTAGAGAAGAGCTGAGAATACTTGATACGCATGTCTGCTTCTACTTCCCAAGTAGCTCCCTCGACAGACTGATTTTGCCAGAAAAATTTAACTCGAGGGACTTCTTTGTTCCTCAGTCTATGAGTCTGATAGTCTAGGATTTTGACTGGAATCTTCTCATAAGAGAGACTGTTCTGAACATCAATGCTCTGAATAGGGACTACAACTGCTGGGTCACCTATACACTTCTTGAGCAAAGAGACATGGAAGTCTGGATGAACTGAGGCTAGATCTAAAGGCAATTCGAGCTTATAAGCTACCTTGCCGAATCAACTGAGAATCTTGAAGGGACCGACATATCGGGGACTGAGTTTACCTTTATTGCCAAATGGCTTCACTCCCTTCATGGGAGAGATATTTAGATATACATATTCACTAATATCGAACTCGAGATCTTTTCTATGAACATCTGCATAAGATTTTTGTCGGCTCTGAGCTGCCCGGAGTCTTTTTCTAATCAACTGGACTTTTTCTAAGGTATCGAATACTAAGTCAGGACCTATGATTGAGGCCTCACTAACTTTGAATCAACCAATCAGAGATCTATATCTCATGCCATAGAGAGCTTCGAATGGAGCCATCCAAATACTAGAATGATAGCTGTTGATGTATGCAAACTCAATCAAAGGCAACTGGTCATCCCAACTACCCTTGAAATCAATTGCACACGCTCGTAACATATCTTCTAAAGTTTAAATGGTCCTTTTTGCTTGACCATCTGTCTGAGGATAAAAGGTTGTACTAAGGTG
This sequence comes from Capsicum annuum, assembly GCF_002878395.1. Classification (NCBI taxonomy): domain Eukaryota; kingdom Viridiplantae; phylum Streptophyta; class Magnoliopsida; order Solanales; family Solanaceae; genus Capsicum; species Capsicum annuum. The sequence goes on from NC_061121.1 coordinate 32,894,298, forward strand.
AACTTGGGTACCAAAACCCTTTTGGAACACTTTTTAGAAATGAGAGGTGAACTATGTACCTCTGTCTGAGATAATAGATAGCGAAATACTATGCAACCTGACAAACTCTCTGATGTAGAGTTTGGTGTAATCCTCAGCTGAATAAGAGGTATGAACTGCGAGGAAATTGGCTGATTTGGTCATCCTTTCTATAATGACCTAAACTGAATCATGTTGATGACGAGTTCGAGACAAACCCATCACAAAGTCCATGTTCACAAAGTCCCACTTCCAAGTAGGAATAATGAACTCTTGCATAGGACCTCTAGGATTCTGATGCTCTATCTTAACCTGCTGACATGTAGAGCACTTACCCACAAACTCTGCAATATCTCTCTTCATCCCACTCCACCGATAGACTTCCCACAAGTTGTGGTACATCTTTGTGGCCCCTGGATGAATAGAGTAGCATGCATTATGAGCTTGTGCAAGAATTCACAGCCTTAAGACATCTACACCTGGAACATAGAGATAACCCTGACAACGTAAAACAACATCTCCTACTTGAGAGAAAACCTCCACTTTCTGATCCTAAACTGAATCTTTCAAATTGACAAGGCTGGGATCTCTATCTTGCTTTTCTTTCACCTTAGAAACTAGAGATGATTCTGAACTACTCTAAACCCATATATTACCCTCATCTATATCGACTAAGCAAATGCCTAGTCTGGCAAGCTGATGTATTTCTTGAGCTAACTTCTTCTTACTATCATCCACATGAGCAACACTACCCATAGATAGTCTACTGAGAGTGTCGGCCACTACATTGGCCTTACTCAGATGATAGAGGACACTCATGTCATAATCTTTCAAGAGCTCTAATCACCTTCTCTAACGAACATCCTCGGTCTTACTAGATATCAATATGTCATCACAATATCCTCTAGCCTTATCGGGTATCAATATATCATCATAACTATCAACACATAAATATAGGCATATAATAAGCGTACAAACGCAAGCTAATATACTCATAGACATAATCATAATATTGCAAACATAATTATCATATCATTATATTCTATTTGCTTATTATTAACTAGCCAAGACTCATTATTATACCACTAGCTTAATAGTCATCACATGATGTCTAGTTATCAATCTAACTGATTCTTCACATAATCATTAATCATGGAATAACAACTAACCATTAATCAATAATTAGCCAAACCTAACGTCTAGTCAAGGTTCACCATTACACCATAATCTCCATTTATTCACTATTCTTTCTTTATCAACTAAACATCTTTTATTAACTAACACCAATCAATATCTAATACTGTTTACTAACTAATCCTCATTATTAACTAGTTTTTGTTATTAGCTAGTCAGCATCAGTAACTAGGCATCATTATTAACTAGCCATCATTATCACTAGCATCCCTTAACACCTAGCAATGTTGACCACATTATCCTCACCTAACAACTAATCGATATTATAACTTGTTATGAATATCCACATATCACTACCATCGATAAACCCAACTTCATAGCCACGTATCAACCCTAGTCGTTAGCTACCATATTACTAAGCAAGGCTCATTAACTAATGTATTTAGAATTCTAAGTATCAAGTACTATAGTAACCTAATAGACAACTAGTTACCACGTAGCTTATACCATAATTAGTAAGAATAGTCATAAGATTGCATTCAGCTAGAATCACATCAATAATCGATATAATAATCATGAATGTATCAAATCTATGCATGCTATCACCAGTATTCAATCATTGAAATCATAAGTGTCATACCACACATTCCTTCATCCTATACCAGAGAGATATGTATACGCACACACATATATATATATATATATTCATGAACTGTACCCACATCCTCAACAAGGATAAACACTTCCCGAATGTCCAATTGATATCATCTATCGACCCTCCACCCAATAATTTGTCTGAAATAATTACAATATCATTATAACTGCCTTCATCCCATATACATATCCGAAACTCACCTCTATAATCATATTTATAAGTCATAGCATATCTCAAATCATCTCACATCTAGGAGGCATCTCGCATATATGAGGTATAATATTAATAAGTATATAATTATCTCTCACATAAGAGACATAATATCAATAAGCATGATGCATCTATAAGTCATTTTATATATAAAGGTCATTCATCATGACAGTGAAAAATATCACCTCTCTAGGCCAACAATCATATCTAAACAGAGGTAGCATCTCTATAGGCCCAACATCACATCTAAGAGGAAAATCATCTCTAAGGACCCAACATCATGTCTAAGAGAAAACAACATCTCTATGGGCCAAATATCAAGTCTAAGAGGAAATAACATCTCTATAGGCCAAGTATCAAGTATAAGAGCAAATAACATCACATAATTTCTATAAGAAACAACATAGCTATAACTCATAAGTCACAATCCAAGGAACATCATTATAAGATACCTAGTCACAAAGTAACCTTATACTAAGGTTTACTAGTCTCAACTATGTCTAACATCTGCAGCTAATTCCACAATGTCTAACACAAGTCTAGGCCTAAGTGGATCGGACAATCCCACTTCTAAACCTCAATTTCCTTAATTAGGTACACTATGCCCCAAACTAGGCTAAGATATCTAGTTCAACTTCTAGATGTCAAGTAATCCCCATACAAGCCTAAGAAAGGAACTTTAACTAGAAATAAGGGCACTAAAGTCAATTCTATCGAAATTACAATTCCAAGAATACCACACTAGACCAATAAGATCAAATATACTAATCATGATTCCAATACTAAAACCACATCCAAAATCTAGAAATGTATCAAATTCATGCTACAATTCAATCTAAACTAGGGAGAAGGCAATAAAAGTCCATAAGGTTATAAACATACTATCTTACGAGTCCAAGAACATCATCTAATTTCCCAAAATATCAATAATAAAGGCTAAGATATCTTATTCATAGTCAATACTAATATTCATATCAACACTCAATACATATCAAAAATCATCTATGAAGGAAAGTGGACAGGATCCTACCTCAAGGCTAAACCATAAAATCACACTTCAATCACCACATGCCCGTCTTCACTTTACAATCCCCAAAATGCGATCACACTATCAAAAATATAATCTAATCATCAATACGAGTCTAACGATATCCATATTGTACTATTATGCTTCGGGTCCAAAAACTACACCAAAAACCCCAAGTGGGTCCCACATACGGAAATCTCATTTTCGAGGTCAACCCAATGCTTATACATCACTAAGGAATCATAACCCTCTATTAATGGGTGAAAACAAATTAAATTTAGGGTTAAATCAAGCCCTAAGCTAAATTGGGGTTTTGGCTCAAGAACTAAGAAATTCATCAATAAAGTGATAAAATCTTACCTTATTTCGGATGATAATCATGATAAAAGATGTTTACCAAGCTCCCTAGACACCCACAAGACTCAATTTTGAATTAACATACCTATTTAGGGTTTTAGGCTCTAAAAATGAGTAAAAAATGGTGAAAAACGCGGCCTATAGGGTGCTTAAATACCCCTACCAGCTTTGGAGATGCCGCAGTCGTTGTCTGGGCCACCAGCAAGTTAGAAACTTATTTCTAACCTTCGGAACTCATTCGAAATCCAAAATATATAATCCAATAGTGAAATTTGAGTGTAAACCACCTTTCAAATTCCTTGGAATCATCAAAAATTTCATCTTAGATAATTTCGGCAAAAAGTGGGGCCCAAACCTATAGTTTCATTTTTCATAAATTCCACTTAGTAGCCCAAAATAAGTTTGGGATCCTTCGGACCTAAATCAAGGGTCTCCCTAGACTAAAATTGACATTACAAATGCAATGGCAAAGTCAGATTGTCAATCCGAGATTGTTTCGACCAAATGTGGGTTCCACACCTAGTCTTTCAAATTTTCAACTTTTCGACCAATTGGTTGAAATGAGCTCAGGTGCATTGGGACCCATACCAAAGGTCTACCCAGATAAAATTGATATTTTGGATCTGCTGGCATAGTCAAAATTTGCATGTGTGATCGTTTTGCTGAAGTTTTCACTCGGTGACCAAACCAGTGAAGACTTTTAAACAGGGAATTGACTCTAAAAATCAAATGAACTGCACGGTAACCAAATCGTCGGTCCCAGAAAGTCATAAATTACTTGGGGAAGCTATGGATAAGCTCAAACGGTGAAGATAAGCATAAATATGGAAAATAACCTGAAGGGTCATTACAGTGCTTGAGTTTTGATCCACTGAGAGATTATTAATTTAGTTAAATTTGAAACCAAATTACAGTCTAATGTCAATCAAACAACTAATACATCTAATAAATCCAATTGCATCAGGAATTTAAGAGTTAGTTTTATTTTGCACCCTTAATATATACATCATTTTGCTATATGAACATCCTATTATGTTTTTCCTTAATCTCTTCATTTCTTAAAATAAAACAACATAATCCATTTACTAAACTTTATTTAAGAGGGTCAACTAGGAAAAAACATTAAAATTCCATTTTAGAAAATTACATTGGGATAAATAATTCAAATATTGAGTAGTCTACCAGGACACACCCTGATAATTATTAATGTTAGTATTACGAGTAAAAAGATGCAATCTCTCTAGCCAAATGTACATTTGTAAAAGTCAAATATAGGACCTACTGATTGGATAGGATCTCAATGGTTGTTTGGTGGGTAAATTTCATGCTAACTTGAGAAAATTGAAGAAAATGTGTCTTTTATGTCTTAAATGAAGGATTGGTGACATTGACCAACATATATGGTCAAAAATCATTAGGAAACTTGATTAATTTAATTGTGGACATGACTAATATTTTTAAAACTTTCTAATCTTTTAAAAATTACAAATCAACCCAACCCACACCCCTCTTCAATCCAAATCAACCACTCTCTCTCAGCTTCTCTCAACTCTCTCCTAACCAATAGTTCTGCAAAATTTCTTCCTTCAACCTCCGATGACAAATAGTCGAGCAAGTTCCCTTTCGACTTTCAACCGTCAATCAATGTGAAGACTTCTCTGATGATAATAACTTCGAGTTCTTCATCGTCCCATTTCCCTTTTCAAAAGTAAAAAATTATGAAGAAATAGAGAAACTTGAGCCAACTACTCTTCTAGTATTGAAATGTGGACTAAATAAAATCCTAATTTATGGCATTTATTCTTCTTTTTTTCACACTGTTGATTCAAATTTGTTGGTGATTTTTGGTCATAGTTGATATTCTTAGTGTCTCTGTGTGTGTGATGTATTGGTGTTAATGGGTTGATTTATTATTTGTCTTGGTAAAAATGGTATTACAACAGATGAAACATTTGATGTAACAGATGAAACATATGATGCAATAGATGAAAATATGATGCAACAAATGAAAATTTGATGCAACAGATGAAAATCTAATACACCAGGTGAACAATCTAACAGATCATTCATCTGTTGCGACAAACGACTCTTCGTTTTGGAAGAAATCTAAACAATATTGATCCAACAGATAACTGTTTAGTGATCTATTTTTATTCTTTCCAATGGTTTACTCTTCATTTTGTAATAGATTAGGACTGTTTTATTCTTTTCAATGGTTTACTCATCAGTTGCAATAAGTTAGTTTTATATTGCAACAGATAACATACCTGGTGCAATAGATTAGTTAGCCATTTTTATTCTTTCCAACATTTTAATCATCCGTTGAAATAGGTCTTATATGTTGCAACAGATAAAATACCTAGTGCAATAGATTAGTTATCTATCTTTATAGTTTCCAATAGATTACTCATCTGTTGCAATGGGTCAGTTATATTTTGCATCAGATAAAATAGCAGGTGCAACAGATTAGTGTTGTTTTTATGGTTCCCACGGATTATTCATACGTTGCAACAAGTCGGTTATATGTTGCAACAGATAACATACCTAGCGCAATAGATTAGTTATCTATTGGAACTGTTACATTATTTTTAAGAATTAATCAATTATATTCTATGTTATGTTCCTGTTAATTTAAGATAACATGGCTCCCAAAAGAAAAGAAATCGAATCAAGTCCAAGTAAATGAACAAGTGCAGTAGCTCATCTATATCCACCACTCTATGAGCTTGCTTTACAAGCGTTATTTCAATCAGGAGCAGAAGATAATGAACACGGGGAGGAAGAATCTTTCAAAAGAGATGATCCAAATTCTAATAGCCCTTCCACCGAATATTTGGTCAAAACCTTCCACATTAATCATTATCCTGTGAGAATGCATTGCAATGATGCGACAGATTTAACGGGTGATCTCGTGATTAATTCATTCATGAAGAAATCTTTCGACGCCTTTAGAAAAATACTTGAGAATAAAAATTGGATTCTTATTTCAGGGAAAGCTGCTTTGGGCAATATCTTGATTTACTGGTGGACAACAATGCTCGTTTCCAGATGAAAATGGTATATGATCTTCTCAAGTGCATGTTTATGTATGAAAACAAAGATAAGACGGATGAGGTATGGATAAATTACTGTGGCATGCCTGTTTATTTTGGTTGGAAGAAGTTTTCCATAGTTACCAGACTAAAATGTTATCCTCCTTCTCCTTCTTAAGTTATACCAACTCTAACCCCAAAAAAAAAGCACCCCTTAGACCCAACAAAGGAAAAGGCTAGTTGAGTGATCGTGATGACCTGGTGTCCATTGTTGGTCCAAGCATCAAAAATAAAAATCTAATAGAAATGTTGAAAGGTAAAGGACTTTCAAAGAAGCACAAGCAACCATTGTACTTGGTTTGGTTTGTACATAATGTTCTTTGGGTGAGAGACGTTAACAATAACGTAAGCCTCAGTTTAATAAATCTCTCCGAGGATCTTGAGGCATTTAACAGCTATCCTTGGGGTTATGAAAACTTCAAAATGACTGTCGAATATTTGTTGACTCCATTAACGCCAAAAACAGTCAACTTATATGGCTTTCCATGGGCCTTCATGGTAAATATTTATTTTATCATGATATGATTCATAATTTTTTTATTTAATAATACTTTTGATTTATTGACGTTATATTATAGGCTTAGGAATTTGAAGCCATTCCTTATTTGAGAAAACAAGTGAACTATCAGGAAAAAGTTTCTTGTCTAAGAATTCTAAGATGGTTGTCGGCAACCTATAAAAATACAAAATTTCTTAATCTTTTCAATCCCCCCAAGGAAGCAGTAAGTCCAATTCTAATCAAGTTTTTGTTTTAATTAATGATTAAATAATTTCATCATAATTCTTAATATATGTACCGATTTATTTTATATTATCCATCCGTGGCTTGTTCTGACCAACCAAGAGTTGAAGATGCCATTTTTTCTTACTTTACGGTCTGTGCAAATTTTATCGGACCCTAAGATCATTGCTGTAATAAAAATAGAATTGTTTGGAGTAACAACCATCACAAGAAAAATAATTTTGGAGGGTGGGGCTAATGATGCTTATCTTACAGTTTTTGAAACAACAAGCCATTATGATTATGATCATAATGGTTGTATAGATTTTTCTCTAGATTTTGCCGCATCTAGCGAATGTTCTTCATGCAAATGTCAAGACTGTAGGGCAAAACATGATGGAGTGATTAATGCTATTAATGTACTACTGCTTCTATAAAGAAAATGACATCTAAGAGGGGTGTTATTCCATCAAAGAGGATTTTATATCCAGACACTCCACTAGAGATCAAAGTGGCTAAGATGAGAAGGAAAGATACTTCCAAGGAATCATCAATCATAAAAAAAATCAAGATTGCAATGCCTCTGTCTCTGTCTTGCACTGATATTTAGTGTGTAAGGGCCACAGAAGAGCAACATGAGCTGAAGAAGGTCAATGTACATTATATGTTCCAAAAAACAAACAGACACATATCTGTTTCAACAGATGATATATCTGCTAAAAATTATCAAACAGATATATACATCTGTTGCAACTGTTATCTAACCTGTTGCATCAGATTCGTTATCTATTTCAACAGATGAGTCTTATGTTGTAATAGATTGGTCATCAGTTCAAACTTATTGTACTTCTCTTATTTACCTATTTGAATTTGTCCCAATAGATAATCTATGTGATGCAACATAAGACTCATCTATTGTAATAGATGAAAAATCTGTTGTATATCTCTACTTAGCATTGACAATTTTGGCTTTTCAGGTGGATGTCACAGCTACTTCTAAAGAGCATAATATCACAGTTGATAATCCATCAACTTCTTCCAAAGATGAAGAAAAAGTGGAGCCTGTCAATTTGGGAGAATGAAAGAATTACTCGTTTGAAGGGTTCAACATCTTGGATGAGGCTCCAAAAAAAGTAACACAGTTGATCAACGACTATTCAGAATAGATTGCCGATGGGCTGTTAAAGCATCATGCCGGAAAGTACATAAAACAATTTTATGGATATTGGTTTATACAATTCTTGTTGTAAAAACCTAACATTAATACATATAAATCATTATGTAGAAAACAAAATGATGAGTGCTACAAAGTGAATGAATCGAGTCTTGGTTTTGATATGTTCAACTTTATTGTTGCACATCCCAGAATGAATATTGGTTCTATTTGATATCACAACCCCAAACTTGCTAGAATGATGAGTTTTAAATTTCATACATATTACTATTAATTAATACTTTATTTAATTGCATCTGTGTATTGATTTTTTATCACGTAATCTAAAATGTTTGATAATATGTGCAGCACATCGATGCCATTTTTTACTACCTCTGAAAGAAGGCCAAGTTACAAACACAAGAACAATACAGATACACAACAGGCAATTATTTTTTTAAAGTTTACATCAATAATACCTACGATAGGTATTGTCAACAGCAGTCGGAAGTTTCCCGAAACGAGGAATGCTTAATCAATATTATCAAAAGTTTTATCATTCCGGCTGGCTTACCTTGGCATTTGATCGATGAAATGTACATCCCAATCAATTGTGGTGATGAATTTCATTGGGTGTTGGCTGTTGTCATTCTAAAAAAGAGGCGCATCCAAGTTTATGACTCGATGTCGCGAAGGAGATGTTCCGGGCCGTTGTCTGAGATAAAAAAGTTGGCCAAAATATTGCCTACTTACCTTGATATGAGTGGCTTTTTGGACCAAAATGGTCGTACTGATTGGGCGATGATTGAAGCATATCAGGATAAAATGGCTAATCCATTTGATGTACAATATTTTTATGGAATAGCTCAACAAACCATTGGTAGCCTATAAGTTTAAGTGTTATGATTTAGTTTCATTTCACAAATTTCACAATGCTTGCATGAACTGCAAGATATGGATTTTCTATTTTTTATAACACAGGGATTGCGGTCCTTTTGTTACTACCTATGCCAAGTATTTGAGCGATGGACTACAAGTACCAAATAATGGACTTGATGCCCGATTACTCTGCAAAACATATGCTGCTCTTTTATGGAAATACGGAGAAGCAAAAGCTTAAAAGCCGTACGCAACCGATGTTAAAGATCCAGGACGACCAAAGCTGAATTCCATAGCACCGGATGAAGAACAACTTGTCCATATTGATTAGATATTTATATCTTGAGTCCATCAATGTAATAAACTATCCTTCTTGGTTTAACTTATTGATTTATCTGTAGAGTAGATCATTTGTACCCATAATGATTTTTTTACATTTTATTTATTTGTTGAGTTATTTAATGTAATTTTCGAAGACTTCAATTTATTTTATTTTGTCTATGAATATAATTAATCCTTAGTTTTGAACATGTTAATTGAAATGGAGTACTAGATTCAAATATCGCAATAGATAATATATCTTCTGCAGCAAACGACATATCTTATCAGACAAATTTAGACATATGTTGCAACATGAGATGCAACACGTAGGTCATCTGCTGGAAATTATTTAACAGGTCTTCCTACTTTTTTTATTTTCTCTAACAGATTATCGATCAGTTGCAACAGATAAGTTATACGTTGCAACAGATCATATATCTGTTGTGATAGACCGACTGGGAATATCTTCAAAATGCAACATATGACAAACCTATTCCAACAGATAACCAATTATCACAATAGGTACTATATCTATTACGACAGATATAAAATCTCTTGCATTATAAAAATTCAACTTGGCCAGGCATAAAAGTTATTTCCACTACATGTAAAGTGAATTGACTTGAAACAAAAATTTGTTATCATGTTCGACTCTGTCTTTGTATATGTTCTTTTTTATACACGGGCTCCAACCATTTAGTTAGTACCCCATATGCCCAGACCCATTGCATCTTTCCCAAAATGGTGTCGCACACACCGACTATTTGTGTCGGTCAGCAAACACTCGATGTATGCAAGTGAGTATGACCAGCACGCTGCACTGGTTGTATTTCTTAGGAGATGGCTATTGTTATTTTGATCTTCAAAATCCCATGATTCCTTCACCAAGACTTCAGCCAAAAACTAATCCATCAGCCTACTGTACATCAACAACTTGGGAAAAAACTTCAAGAGTCGCTTCATGTGGGTTTAAAACGTCTTCTCGCTGAAAACAGGTAAGTTGCAGTCATTAACCTTAATCTTTCCCTAGTATAGTAGCATCTCAATAGTGAGAAAATATGTGGCATCCACGTTCATGACTGCAAGGATTCTCTTTGCCTTGGCCCAGCTCTTGCCGTGTGGATATGGCCTCTTCTCTTAAACATATTTAATCACTTCTTCATCCCATTGGAATGTAGAAACTAACTGATCAAATCCCGAGCTACCGAAATCAGCTATCTTACAGAGTTTAGCGTACCTATCCTTGAAATTGTTATAGAAGTTGATGTCCATTATCCTATTGGCAGCATCATAAGCATCTGGGTATACTAATTGCCTGCCCCTCATGAGGCAGAGAATTTCATCAACATACTGTGGTATAAGAATATAATTTTTAAATAGGCTGGTAATTGTAAGAAATAAAATCACAGTCGAAAGAATCTGATGCAGAGGGTTCTCTGAATCAGTTCACAGATTACCCAGCCAACACAACTTATACAACAGATGTGTATTATGTTGCCATAAAATACTAAGTTTTTGCAACAGATTACACATCTGCTGCATAGATTCTTCTTCATGGAGTAGATTGAAAGGGTAGGTTAGCAAAAGTAAACTTACCTTGTCCTAGTACCACAAACACATATTAGTCATATTCGAGAAGTCTTTGGTGGTAAATGAATGCATGGTGTATTCTTTTTGAACCTTCATCTTGATGAATTCTTTCAGTTCCTTCTTCTTCTCATTGCCAAGCGCCGTGAATATGTCCACCTTCTTCGGCGGCCCCTAAACTTCAACAACTATTAGAGCGGGGGGAGTTGCAATTTTTGCTAATTTTAGAACCGAGATAATTTATCTAATTTTTCTTTTCTTCTTCCTAACCTCCACTGTAGGAGTGCATGGCTCTCTTACCTCATTGGATGGTATGACACCCCTCTTGGATTTTAACTTCTCGACAGCTTCAATAATATCCTCTAGCTTTTCAAGAAGTTTATCTTCTCTGTCCTTATACACTTTTATTTGCAATGAGAACATAAGGGTGAGGAGGGGTTAGAGGGACCACTATAAGGGTGGGAGGGACCGGTGTAGGGGTGAGAGGGAAGACCTGTGCAAGGGGTGTTTTCAAACATAGTTATTTTTTGCTGAGCACCAACACGCTCATAATCACAACTAGAAGAAGAAGAAGCAGCAGGATGGCTTCCACCACACAAACAACTCCACCAGCAACTCCCCCAGAAGAAGCACCCAGATCTGTTGCAGTTTGAGGTTGGTTGTGAAGAGCTTCAACATTAGGCTGACCTTGCCTAACTACTCGTCTTATGGATGTTGCTCCATCCAATTCCTTCTTTATTAACTCCACCATTGGGTTTTATGTTGTATGAACAAAACCCAGAGTAAGAAAAGAAGTCATCCCCATCTTATTAAGGGTAGGCACAATCCAAGGATGCATGACCTATAAAAAAAGATAAGAGGAATTTAAATCATATAATAATAATTTGTAGTCAGCTGGGTTACATGGGGCTCGGGTTATGTTAACATAACCAACTTATTCAACAGATAATCTAGCTACCGCAATAGCTGATTTGTATGTAGAAATAAATTGATAATATATTACATCATATTACACATCTGTTGTATAATTTGCAGTAGATGGGTAATCTGTTAAGTAGGGTCCGGAGACCAGAGCAACATATGGTTAATTTGTTGCAAAATATGAATCGTCTGTCGCAATAGATTATCAATTTGTTGCACCAGTTATAGTTGATGGGTAATCTGTTGCAACAGATGACCCATCTATCTTAATAGATAGATCATCTATTTCAATATCTTTCTTTGAGGCAAATTATTTTAGTTGAAAGAAGATGTACTGCATTATCCGGAGGGTTAAAGAGATCAGCCTCACCAATAGTTTTTTTGCTGCTCTCTACATTATCCAACCACCTATGGATCTTTGGATGAGAAACCTTATCCGAGTAATCCTTGAAATACTTTCGTAGGGGAGGAATGGCTTCATATGCCCAAGTCTAAACATTATAAAATGGAAGCAAGCAAAAATAAAATTCACAAGTATATTCAATATAAATTAATGAATGAGTAAAAATAGTGATCAATTTTACCATGAAAGACCAAGAAAAGCCGTATAATGTGGTCGTCTTTGGCTTTAGCTCTTTCAGTAAATATTTGACAGTCAAGTAGTAGCTGTCGTATCCCCAGGGATAATCGTTGAATTTCCCAAAATCATTAGCAAGCGCCAACAAATCATGTTCTATGACTCTCCTGACGTCTCTTGCCAATAAAATGGAATGGACAAACCAAACTAAGCATAATTTCTCCCTGTAGTGCTTTGGTATGTCTTTTTTTTTTAGATGCACCATCAAATCCTCCACTTTGTAGCTAGGTTCAAAAATGCCCAACAACCCATATTTTATTACCTAGCATTTGTTAAACCATTTCTGGGGTGTTTTCTTGATGGGAGGTTCTTCTGGATGATCATATCTCAAGCATGTCACAATGGCAAATTCTTTAAATCCAAAACAAACTGGTATGTCACAGTAATTGATCCACACTTTATCCATCTTTTTCCTGCCCCCTTCGAACCTCCATCGTCCCCCGCATACTTGATCCTGCACTTGAGAAGGCCATATACCATGATCATTGGGAAATGGAGAGGGTCGAGCCCAGACAACTCAAGAAAGTGTGCAAAGAAGCTCTTCTTAAAAAGCCCATCTACGTTTTTCTTCTTCATAATACTCCTAAGTTCATCAAAAGATTTCCCCAACTGACATTCAAGTACAAAATCACCAAATACTACTTTATGGCTATTCATCGGCATTGCAACTCGAAACTTGTCAATACTAATGATTTTGATAGAATCATGCTGGAATTTTGATATTATTTCACGCCCCATTGGTGAGGAGTTATTGCTTTCCTCAGCTTCATTTTGCCCTGACTGAGATTTTTTTGAAAGTTTCTCCGAATCTATCTGTACTCTAGCCTTTTTGTTTGGTGATCAAAAATTGATCCACTTTTTCCACTTTCAGTTCTTTTCTTTTGGGAGACATCTTTTAACTACAAATAAAAAAACAAAAAATACATTGCATTTGATGTCTGTATAATTTTTTTAAAAGAGGTGAGACAAACTTCAATAAATTATTCTTACCACATAACAAAAAAATACTCCAATGGACAACCCATCAGTTGGAACAGATAGGGAACCCGAATCTGTTTGAAGACTTATTTAATATCTCCCAACAGATATTCCACATGTTGCAACAGGTGGAAAAATTTCAATAAATTATTCTACACAACATTACAAGAAAATAGTCCAACGGATAACCCATCCGTTGGAATAGATGGAGAATCTATTTGAAGACGTATTTAATATCTCCCAACAGATCTTTCACCTATTGCAATAGATAGACCACCACCACCACAACCAATGCCACCACCAATGCCACCAAGAACACCACCAATGCCACCAATACCAACACCAAGACCACCGATACCACCACCAAAAAACACAAATACCAACACCACCAACAACAGCCACCAACAACACCACAAATACTATCCAACAATACCACGACAGTCAATAAAACACTAAGAGAAAAACTAGGGTTTTCTCGGGTGCTTCCTACTTTTTTAGTATCAAAACTCAAAATTGTTAACTCATTCCCGAGAATAATACAACTAAAAGTCTTATTTTTCATCATTAACTAAAAAGCCCAATTTTTTAGAATAAAGAACAAATGTAGAACTCTTCTCGAACTCTGTTACCTGCGAAGACAGAGAAAACGACGGACACAAGATGGAATAAAGTAAAAAAACCAACTATATGTAGTCGTAAATAGGAAGAAAATTGACCTGTTTTGAAGGGTTGAGCAATATGTTGAGTAGTTGTTGTTTGTATTATTAAGAGGGAGAGGAGACCCAGAGAGAGAGAGAGAGAGAGAAAAGAGCGATAACTTAAGATTTGAAATGAAAAATTTTTCATGCATATGGATGATTTGTATGGGTTGATTCGTAATTTTGGAAAAGAATGATAAGTTTTAAAATTGCTAATTTGGTCTGAATTGACCTTAATTAATTTTAAAAATTTTAAAAGATATAGTTTTTAAAACATTGAGTTGATGAGAACTCATTTCAACTTAGAGTGATCGATCACAACTCGGGTCGAGATGAACGCAATACCAACGCCATGCAATTGGAAAGACTCGGTTGGATTTGTAGTTGACCCTGTGAGCTCATTCATTTCTCCCTAGTTCCACCTAAATCAATTACAATGAAATTTATTGCAACAAACGACTGAGCTATTGAAAATTTTCAAACAGGTATTCATATTTGTTCAATAGATGACACATCTGATTTAATTATCAAATAGAAATTTGTATCTGTTGTAACAGATGACTAAGCTATTAGAAATTTTCAAACAGATATTTATATCTATTGTAACAGATGACATATCTGATTTAATTAATTATCAAATGGACATTTTCATCTGTTGTCACAAATGATTGAGCTGTTGGGATTTTTAAACAGATATTTATATCTGTTGTAACAGTTGACTGGGCTATTCAGATTTCTAAATAGATATTTATATATGTTGCAACAGATGACATATCTGTTTAAAAATCTATTTTTCTCTTTTAATTTTAAAGCAAGCTTCTGGTTTGAGTAGATAATATCAAGTAGTAGTACTTACTACTAAAGGCAGTAAAAAATGTTTCTTGGATATCTCAAAAGTTAGTTCATTGAGCAGTCTTGTCTTATCTTTTCAATGTCACTAGTCTTAGTCTTCCTCGTGCCCCTCAAATTATTAATAAAATTAATTAACATTAATTAATGAATATTGAAAACCCCATGTCTACGTACACAATACATCTATAGAAATCTTCCTTCATCTATACTTTATTTTATTCAACTCTCTCATCTTTTTCTTTCTCTCCTCTTTAGGGTCACAACCTTTTCTCTCTCTTTTCTCTTCTCTACTCATAAAGATATTTTTAGTTCTAAACCTATCCATATCTTTCCACGACTAAAATTTTTATTTTGATCTAATTTTTGATATTAAGATATGGTTGATTATTGCTCTTTCATTCTCGTCTACTTCTTTTCAAGTTTTTTACATTTTTTTTTATTTAATTACTATTTACCCATATTATATTTATTAAAAAAAATTGAAGGAACTTTTAAGTGTTGAATAAACAAACCAAGATTTTTTATTACAATATGAGAAAAAAGTCATCTGTTGGGAGAAGTTTAAAAGCTTTATTGGCAATATCTTTTTTTTGCATGTATTTTGTTTGTTTCTGTATTGTTGATGTAGTTATTGATGTTATTGGTGAGGTTGGTGTTGTTGGAACTTGTGGTGTGGTATTGTTGATGGTTCTGAAACAAAGGATGTTGTTTTTTTATTATTGATGATGTTGTTGGAACAAATGTTGTTGTTTATTTATTATTAATGTTTATGCTGCTGTTGATGTTGCAACAGATGGAGAAATTATTGGAATAAATCAAACCACCAAAAAGGCTAGTTTGATGTATTCCATTAGATTCCACATCTGTTACAATAGAATCCACATCTGATGTAACAAATGGATAATGTTCTTTTTATGACCTCAATTTTTTCCTCTTCTTTGTAGATATAAGGAACTGACAGTTGATCAACTTTTGCCGGACTATTGCAAGAGGCTGCAGTAAAAATGGGTTCGGAGAAATAAGTTGCTTGCAGACGGAACCACTTCATATGTGGGAGGAATGTATTACTAATAATGTTATTGTGGAAACACACATAGAGTGCACTAATTGTGTGAAAACTATTTTTACTGATTAGTCATAGATCGTTCAAACAAGATGTCTACAATTTTACAATTAAGATTAGTAGGTCCGAACTGATAAGGCTGAGGGACCATGAATATGGTTCTGATACCCTGTTAAGACTTAATATTGGTTGTTGCTCATGTTTATTTGTCAAGCATTGTGAAGGGATCTAGTTTTGATGTTATTGTAAGGAGATTCAATAGCAATTGGATTAACTTTAAGGGTGCATTGGACCCTTAGAGGGCCTTCGAAGCTTAGCACTGCATCTAAAAAAAATTGAAAGCCAATATAGTTATTGCCCTGGCCAAAATTTATATGGTTGGGTTGCTCACTTGGAGTGATGATTATATGCCAGAAGGTGCGGTAGGAGAATGCCTTCGAGTGAAAATAGGTGGTTGATGGAAGACTATATCATATAAGAGCTAATTGAAGAAGAGACATAGGGTAGAAAGTAACTTCTAGTGAATCTGGCCGATGGAATTATCTTAACAGATGCAAAATTTGAATCAAGTGCAAATATGAAAGTGGATCTGATAATGTAATTTTGTCTGTTGTGTCTCTGAAAGAAAAATAATGCAGATGGACACTTTGCTAGGGAGTTGCGTGGTCGGGATCATCACCTAGGTAGAAAATAGGAGAAGACCAACAAAGCAGCCTCACGGGCATCGAGGTTTAAAATGATGTTCAACGAGTCTAGAAAACTTACGCCAACAACAACTGCAGTTAAAATAAGAAATCTAAGCGAAGGCGGCAATTTCTAAATTTTAAATTTCATCCCATGCCTTCTTATTTGTGTTTTCGATCAGGTCCACTGTTCATTGCCCTGATCAGAACCACAAACGAGATTGAAAGAAAAATAGAGTATCAGTGCTTGCTTGGAAATATGGTTATAATTGATTATGTTTTCTTGCCTTGACATAATTTCAACATTCCTTGGAGAAGATCAGATGCTTGCTGTAGTATGTGAATCTCGATAATTTTCATGCTTGCCTCCAGCTTGCTGATTTTGTATTCAAGTTGGTTGTTTCCGTTTTCGAAGTTGGTAAGGAGTTCCTCGTCTCTTGTAAGCTCGATCAGGAATACTACCTTCAAAGTTGTGGCATTATAGAAGCCCTTTAGAACACTTTCTTCAGAAGCCTTAAAGGATACATAGAGGGTCGTTGTATTTGTTTTAGGTCAAAATGTGTTGATGCACATTGAAAATATGACCCCAAAAGTTGAACAACACACTTTTATTGAGTGTTGCTCCATGCATCTTGCTCAACTAATTTGATAAATTAGTAATCATGGAGTTACATAGCGTGTGATCTAAACCGGCTTTACCAAGCCTATCAAACGTTACGTAACTTCGAGCTCATTACCCTATTAAAAAAATATGACCGAGTTAGTGCACAAATCGAATGAATTAAATCTCTCATCCTTTCAGATGATCGATCTTCTCCAATATAGATGACAAGATATCTGCTATTCAAAAGTCTACACCGTCGCCAGACATGCTTGCCTGGGAGCAATTCTGCTTAAGTTATCTATTGATGTCTTCGAAAGAATTGCTCCCAGGAAATTATATCTGGTGATGGTGTAGACTTTTGCATAGCAGATATCTTGTCATCTATATTGGAGAAGAGTGATCAGTCGAAAGGCTAATAGATTAGGCTTGTTTGATTTGTACACTAACTCAGGCATATATTTTTGATAGGTTAATGAGCTCGGAGTTATGTAACGTTTGATAGGCTTGGTAGAGCCGGTTTAGATCATACGCTACGTAACTCTATGCTTACTAATTTATCAAATTGTTTGAGAAAGATGCATGGAGAAACGCTTGATAAAAGTGTGTTTTTCAACTATTGGGACCACATCTTCAATGTGCATCAACACATTTTGACCTAAAACAAACACAGTGACCCTCTATGTATCCTTTAAGGCTTCTGAAGAAAGTATTCTGGAGGTCTTCTAGAACGCCACAACTTTGAAGGTAGCATTCCTGATCGAACTCACAAGAGATGAGGAACTCCTTACCAACTTCGAAGATGGCAACGACCAGCTTAAATACAGAATCAACAAGCTAGAGGCAAACTTGAAAATTATCGGGATTCACATACTACAACAAGCATCTGATCTTCTCCAAGGAATTTTGAAAGAATTCTAAGGAAAGAAAACACAATCAATTAATCCATATTGCTAAGGAAGTAATGATACTCTATTTGCCTTTCAATCTCATTTGTGATTTTGATTAGGTCAATGGCAGTGGTCCTGATCGGAAACACAAATAAGAAGGCATAGGATGAAATTTAAAATTTAGAAATTGCCGCCTTTTCTTAGTTTTCTTATTTTAACTGCAGTTGTTATTGGCGTAAGTTTTCTAGACTCGCTGAAAATCATTTCAACCCTCGATGCTCGTGAAGTTGCTTTGTTGGTCTTCTTCTATTTTCTACCTAGGTGACAATCCTAAACATGCACTCCCTAAAGAAGTGTCCATCTGTATTATTTTTTTCAGAGACACAACAGACGAAATTACATTACTGGATACACTTTTATATTTGTAGTTGATTCGGATTTCACATCTGTTAAGATAATTCCATCGGCCAGATTTGTTATAAGTTACTTTCTACCCTACATTTCTTCTTCAATTAGCACTCAAATGATATAGTCTTCCATCAACCACCCATTTTCCCTCGAAAGCATTCTCCTGCCGCACCTTCTGGCATATAATCATCACCCCGAGCGAGCAACCCAACCATATAAATTTTGGCTAGGGCAATAACTATATTGGTTTTCCATTCTTGTTTGATGCAGTGAGAGGCTTCGAGGACCTTCTAAGGGTCCAATGCACACTTAAAGTTAACTCCAATTGTTATTGGTTCTCTGCAGTAACGAAAAATATTGATCCCTTATCAAAACTTGACACACATAAACACGAGCAACAACCGTCAGTAATTCATAACAGGGTATCTGCACCATCTTTATGAGGTCCTCAGTCTTATCAATTTCAAACCCATCAAACTTAATGGTACAATGTAGGATCTTGTTGGAATGATCAATGCCTAATCGGTTAAAAACTGCATTCACAAAAACATTGACCTTTTTGTGTACTGTTTTGATGACCTTATCAGTAATATATACTTAACTCCCACAAATATGATAGTGGATCCCTCTGCACGCACCTTATTCTTTCTAGTCCATCTATGGCTTAAATTGAATAAATAGATGACTAGCTTGTTGCAACAGATGACACATTTGTGTATATTGTCAAACAATTGGAGACATTTGTTACGACGTTGATCAACTTGTTGCAGAAATCAAATAGATATATACATCTGTTGCAAAAGATTACCATATGTTGTAAGTTATCTAATAGAAATAATATATATTTCAATAGATTACCCATGTGTAAGATTTATTTTAAAGCAATTTTATTTTCTTTCTAAGATACAATAATTTATAAATAGGTCCCTTCTTACGAATATGGATGATCCAGATTCCTAAAAGAATATTCATATTGAGTCCTTGCGTGAACTTCAAAGGCAGTTTGATGAACTCCAGAGAGATTTGGCTAACTTCGGAGCAAGGCTGCCGGATGAAAAATGTTCGATTGACAATAATAATAATAGTAGTGATAATAATTAGGTAATGTTATTTATTTTAGCACATGTATTTATTTTCCTCCTTTTGTATATCGGATCAACCCAAGGAATTCAAAAATCTATGAACATTCATTTCATTTTGTTGTCGAATTTGAATTTTTAATTCTTATTTAGTATTTAATAATAATTATTCTGTTTATTCCTTGTTCTCAACATGTCGACATTTGGTGGTAGAGATTGAGCAGCAATTTATTTCTACAGAGTTTAATCTGCTACGACAGATCGATCATATGTTGCACCTTGCAGTTATTAATAAAAAAGGGTAATTATTGTTATTGAGAGAGTGAAAAGAAAAAAAAATGACTTTCCGATTATTCAATATGAAAAATATTTTTTAAATAAATAATAAGGAAATAAATGATAAGCACAATTTATAACCACAATTTTAATAACTGATCATCACTTTTCACCATTTTTGTATTTGAATTTGTTTTTTAAAATTATTTATTATATAATAAAATGGTTATTATTTTATTAAGGAATTTGAAAAGGTGTTTTTTTATTTATAAAATAAAAAAGTAAGCAATTTGGATTAATGATATGATGATAGTTATTTTTATTAAAAAAGTATATTGTATGTTGCAACAAATAAATTATCTGATGCAATATGTTCACTATTGTTGCAACAGTTGAAATATCTGTTGTCACAGATGATTTATCTGATGCAACCGATATCGAATCTGTCGTCACAACTCAATAAAAATGATTCTTTGAAAGAACTAATTAATAATAATAATTTGAAAAGTCATGACTTATTACAATATTTCTTAATTTAATTAAGTCATTACTTTTCACATTAGTCAAAAATGTAATTAATAAATAGAGATGAACAGTTAGATTATATGTTGCAATAGATAGGCTATCTGATGCAACATATTTTATATTTGTTATAACAGATAATGTATCTGTTGTCACAGGTGTGTTATCTGATGCAACAGATATAAAAGTTGTTGCCACAATTCAATAAAAACGGTTCTTCAAAAAACCTAATTAATAATAATAATCTAAAAAGTCATGACTTATATCGCAATATTTATTTTCTTAATTTAATAAAAAATGTAATTAATGTATGGAGGTGAATAGTCGCGCCATTTTGCCTCTCATACAAATTCAATCCTCTATAAATAGATCCCTCCTTTCTCAATCGTTCATTCAACTATACTCTATTTATTTATTGTATCTTGTCTTTCATATTACACTCTAGAAGATAAGATTATGGCTGACCAAGTGTGAGACATTGCTTTTCTACAAGATGCCATGAATGAACTTCAGAATCAATTTTGTGACCTGCAATGGGAATTGGGAGGGGTTAGATCAAGAATGCTCCGCGAGATACGCAGGCTGAGGAGGGCCTTGCTACTTTCAGTTGAAGATTGGTCGGTTGGTAATGATGATGATGATAATTATAATAATAATAATTAGATTATTAGTTTTTTTTAGTCTATTATATGTATTTTTATTTGTTTTTGTTTAATAAATAAATTATGTTTGATCTTTGACGTTTTAATCCATATTTAATTTTCATTCTCTCTATTATCTTCTCAATAAACATATCAACTATTCGACGTAAAAAGGAATAATTTAGAATCCAGTAGCAATAGCAAGATTTATCTGCTAGGTTTGTGGCAGGGGTTGATGTGTTTTCAAAATAAATTACCTAATTTGCAACAGATAAGAAGTCTGATGCAACAGATAAATAGTTTGTCTCAATAGATGACTATTTTGTTGCTTTGCTTGACTTTGACATTTTAATTCGTACTCCCTCCGTCTCAAATTACCTGTTCCAAATTGAGATGCCACATTAATTAAGAAAAATAATTAATAACATGTATAGTTTACCATAACCCATTGATTAGTTGGTGGGACAGTAGACATGTTTGAAATAACCATTGTTTGCTATTCAATCAAAATTTCATAAAAGAAGAAATCTTTTAACGTCGGTCGGTGTATAGTCCCCCTATTAAATGATGTTCCTATTTTAATTTGAAGAAAAAATGATTAATGCAAAGGGTATAATCTTTTCTTGATTAATGAAAAAGACAAGTAAAATAAGAAATTGAATTAGGATATTTGGGACGGGTAATTGGACGTAAGAAATAATTTTGAATCTAGTAGCAATAGCAAGAGTTGAAATATATTGGTTATCTATTGGGTTTGTGGCAGGTGTTGATTTGTGTTATTTCAAATAGATTAATCTTTCGTTACAACAGATAATTAGTCTGGTATAACAAATAAACATTCTGATGCAATAGATAATTAGTCTAGTGCAACAGATAAACATCCTAATTCAACTGATAATATGTCTGGTCTAACAGATAAACAATCTGATGCAACAGATTACTCATCTGATGCACCAAATGATTGATTTGTTTAAATTATAGGAGGGGTTCTATCCATTGTTGGAAAAACATAAGTGTACCCAGATGACAAATACGAATAAAAATCATAATTTTACTTGCCAAAGTCACCTATGACAGATAGACATCCTGATACAATAGATAATACGTCTGATGCAATAGATAATACATCTGATGCAATAGATAAACAACCTGATGCAATAGATAAGTCTCCTGATGCAAAAAATTACTTATCTGATGCACCAGATGATTGATCTGTTTAAATTATGGGCACTTATGCTGGATTCATGATCACGGTTCTATCCATTATTGGAAAAACAGAAGTGTACCCAGATGACAAATATGAATTAAAATCATAATTTTACTTACCAAAGTCACCTATGAAGTAATGCCAAAGTGGAAAGTGATGCAGTAAATAAAATTTGACCTAAAAAATTAGTCAGATCGCAGCAGTAATATTGTACCAACAACAACAACACCAACAACAAATGGTCGACAAGAAGAAGATGAAGATGATAATGAAGTAGAAGTTGATGATAATGAAGCAGAAGATGATGAATAAAGCAGCAGAAACAGAAATAATGAACAACGAAAATTGCTAAGAGAGAGAAAACAACAATGGATTAGAAGGGAGAGAAAAATGCCTTTTTTCCCTCCGTTTCCCGTTATTTTAGGTATACATTGGGATCAAAGAATAAATTTAAAAACTTGTGGGTTATTTTCAAACTTCCCCAACTATCTTAATCCATAATAAAGTAATTGTCACCTTCAACTAATAATTAAGACTTGTGTCACCTACACCTTATTTTAAAACTCTTTTGTCACCTGTGGCCCAAACCCCCTGCTAACTTAGCTATCATTTTTTTTCCTGCAAGAAAATAACTTAAAACTTTGAGTAAAATTACAAAAAAATCACATAGCCGTAATTTTTCTGATGAACCCGACTATTTTGAGTCTTTTCTTATTTCAAATCCAAAAAATAAAATTGCTAATGTCATCATATTTCATTTTAACTATCTTTTAAACATGTTTTCTTTATTTTGAGGTTGTAGGATAAAATCTCGAGTACTCCAATTATTAGAAAAATAAATATGAGAAGAACAACCTCAAAATGCAGAAAATATAGATATGGACCTCACCTTAACAAATTAATCAATTTCAGAGGTAAAATACTCATAAACATTTTTGATACTTTAAAACATGCTATTTTTCTCGTGTTATCGTACATGTTTTACAAAATCTTGTACAATAAGATTTTCTATATCTAAACAATTAGGGGTGAATTTATTTAGTATATTGAGTGTATTTCAAGAAAAAAAGTAATGTTAGATTATGTGTATGTTGTGTCAAAGAAGAAAAAAATAGTGTTATTTATCTAAAATGTTTCGTCTTTTATAAAAAAGAAATTCAATAGTAACATCATCTATTCGTTCATTACTAACATAATATGAATAAAAATGTACAACTTCATTGCCAATCTAGCTGATAGAGAAACAAGATACAGAAACAAAGGTTTTCTAAATCGTTTCTTGTTATTAGTCAATGTATAGTATGAAATACTTATAACTATACGCTGTAAAGTTAGAGTTCTATTCTAGGAAAGAGTATATATTGTTATAACTACACAATTTGTAATTAAGTCCTATTCTAGGAAAGAGAACTCAATAGAAATTTGGAGGAAAGATAGTTATGTTGTGTGCGTGTCATAGCCTTCGTAAATAAATCAACAAGATGATCATGAGAAGAAATGTGTTAAATAGTGATGAGACGATTAACAAATAATTTCTGAATGTAATGGCAATCCATCTCTATATGCTTTGTGTTAGAGTTGTGACACGAATTTTGTTGGCTCGTCCTTGACAGTTTCGCGGTGCGACCTATGTTTGTGATTTTCAATGGGGTCTATGGTAGTAGCGTAGGGATCAGGACGATAGGTTTGGCCTAGGACCTATTTGTATGCACGTACTATATAAGTGAGATTTAATGGGTTATTTTGGTTATTCAGAAAATTTAGCCTTCTCCATATTGTACTCTCTCTCCATTATAGTGAAACCTCTTCTGCCTCTGCCCGTGGTTTTTTCCGCAAGGGTTTTCACATAAATCCGTGTGTTGTTCTTATTTTATTTTACTTGTGGTTTGCTTATTCTGTCCGAATCATAGCGCTTTGTGTTTTCATGTTGCACAGGGTTTGTGGGAAAAAATTGGCATAGAAGATACTTTTCAAACTTATTTTGCCAAATATTCACTTAATTTTTTTTTCATTTAATTATTAGAGTTAGGGTCCAAAAAGTAGAAAAAGTGGTGTCCACACGTGGGCTAGAGGGCCTTTTTAGCATTTTTATAACTTTGAGAATTAAATAAACTACACCTAACATACCCTCTACTTCTTCCAATATTAAATAAACCCTTTCTTTCTCTTCTCTTTAATTTCTCAAATCCCACTATTCCCAAGACATTTCTCTCAAATGCCATTTTTTATTTTCATTCTTCTTCAATGGAAAATGGCTCATTGTTGCATTGTAAGGTATGTTAAAATCAAGTTTCAATTATTTGTAGATCCATTTTATCGGTTTTTATTGTTAACCATTTCGTAGTGATGTAGTATAGATTTTTTTTCGAATATGGTTGGTTAAATAGTTAAAATATGAGAATTTATAGATAATTAGTTTGATTCTGAAGCAATGATTGAGTTTTGATTCAGCAGTTTGTAAGATTTTTTTGTCGATCATGGTGTTGAATTTTATAATTTTTTGTTAAGGAGTTTTGGTTTAATTCTAGTATTTTTTAGCACTACAGTGTCGAATGGTGGGATAATTGTTATTGTATGAGTTATTTTGGCTATTTGATTCAAATAGTGACCTGTTTCTGTCTGTAGACTTGTGGTCTATGAAATAAGAATGCCCTAGATTTAAATTAATTTTTAGGCGTATGAAATTCTTTTAAAATATGATTGATGAAATAGTGAAAATTGAAAGATTACTAGCTAATTAGTTTGATTTGTAGCAATAGTTTGATCTTTAATAATAGTTGAATTTTGATACCGCATGTTGTATTTTGGTCCAGTTATGGTATTTTTTTGTAGTAAACTATTTAATGGTAGGGTAATTCATAGTTATTTTTGGTTTTTCATTTGAGAATTGAGTTGTTTCTTTTAGTAGACTTGTGGTCTATGAAGTGACAATGACAGATTTATTTTGTAGGTGTAGATTCTGTTAAAAATAGGTACAAAAAGAATCGGTGTTAAACACATAGTTGGCACTATGTCTAATTCGGCTACTAGCAGTAGAAGAGATGAAATGAGACAGTTGAAATGCCTCTAAAAGAAAGAAAATTGAAGCATAAGAGTCAAAATCAGATTCAAAAATCATAAAAGAGATAAATTGATATGTCAATGAGTCTAGTGATGATGTTACCAAGTATAGTGCTAGTGGTGACAATGAATAGAGTGAGGGAAATGAAAAAAGTGTTGATGGGGATAATGATCCCTTTTCCGTGTCTTTTGTTCAAGTTACATTTTTGTAGAGAGATATGACCTTCGAACTATAATGAACGAGGTTGGGTCTTTCCTGGCGAAGATATCGATTATATCAAGAATGACTGCATATCAAGAATTTAAGAAAATTTTTATCGATTATGATTTGAAGAAAAGATTCAAGCGGTCTTGTTTTGGACACTTAAGAAACCTACCGCAAAATCTTAAATTCAATGGACAGATGGTTCATTTTTTGTTGTTGTGACGTGTTAAGAACGATAAGATGCATCATGAGATGTGGTTTAGTCTAAATAATAACCCTGCTTGTTTTAGCTTAAAAGATTTTTTGTTTTATCACAGGGTTGAACTGCTCATCATACCTCAGTGAATCAAAATTAAAGAAGATGTTAGAGAAGGGGGATCATTTTTGCTTTAAGGTGACGAAAAACAAAAACATTACACTGGCCAACTTGTTAAAGTTGATTAGAGAGAATAAGATGAACGAGGAACAGAAGTTTAAGTGTTTTTTACTGTGGTTCTTGCACACCATATTGCTTGTAAAAGATTCGACGAAGGTTGTCGACACAAAATTGATTCAGATGGTTGATTCTTTGAATTTCTTTGAGAGTTATCCATGGGGAAAAGAGACATTTCAATTGAACATAGACTATCTATAGAAGAAAAGTGACCTAAAATAATAGAGGAAAGTATTTGATGATAAGCAGAAGGCATCCTATGCTCTATTTGGATTTTCCTGGGCATTCATAGTATCTACCATTAACCCTTTAGTCAGATTATCATAGATTTTTGTTTTATGTATAGTCTGTCTTAGACTCTGATTCATTTTTAACTACAGTATTTCTTATATATTTTGATCTATGAGGCCTTTATTCATCTTGAAAAATTTCCTGGAAAATCAATGGATGATCTCTTTTCCATTCCCCGCATCCTCAGATGGCACACTATAAAAAGTGATAAGATAATCGAAGGACACCCATTCAAGTATAAAGACAAAGTCACCGAGGTGTGAACTTATTTTTTATTATACAATAATACTATGGTTGTATTGAATGTTATGTAATTGTTAATTAATTTTTTGTAGAACGTGCACCCATATATTATCCCTACTGATTGTGAGACGAAGATGGATTACATGATTACGTTTAAGCCATATACAAACGAGGTGAAGAATAATGTCCTCGAAGGCTTGAAGAAAGATTTACAAGGGGTAACTATCCTTACTTCAAATGGGGACAGTGATGATAACGGGTATTTGGGTGGTAATCCCATTGGAGTGTGCATAGGTGATGATGCTTCTCTGTGCACCTCAAAAGTTGTAGTGGGCACCTCTGTTGGTGGGGATCTTCATAAGCATGTTGTTATGCTCGAGAAAGAGGTATTGGATATTGCTTCCTATATCAAAGAGAAGATTGAAGAAAAAGAAAAAGAATGAGCAACAACATGAATGGGATAACTTCATTTAATAATTGATATAATTAATGATTTTTTAGCTGTAAATATTAGTAACATTTTGTAATATGATGATATAGTGCACGCGGACCTTCATTAATTGGAGAAGATGAATAAAGAAGGAGAAAAATGAAGCAAAATGGATGAGTTGGCCACTGTTATGGCAAAAGAGGAAAAAGAAGAAGAAAATAAGGATGATGAAAAAGAAGAAAAAATGGAAGAAGATAAGAGCGAAGAAGAAACTAGAAAAGAAGTAGTTGCAGAATAAGAAGAAGAAGACGATGAAAAAGAATCAGCAACAGATGAAGAACAAGATGGCGAGGAAAAAGAAGAAGCTAAAAAAATAGCAGCAGATGATAAAGAAGAAGAAGCTTAGAAAGAAGCAGCAGGTGAAGAAGAAGAAGAAGAAGCTGTGGAAGAAAAGAAAGCTGAGAAACAAACAGAAGCTATAGATGTTGGAAAAGAAAGAAAAGAAGGTGAGAAAGAAGCAGCAGCTGAAGATGTTGAAAAAAAAGGAGAAGAAGCTGAAGATGGAAAGGAAGAAGCAATAGACAAATAAGAAGAAGAAGTAAAAATAGATAAATAGAAGGAAGGAAAAGAGTAAGCAGGCAAAAAATATCTGGTCATGGATATCGTTGATTTCATCAACGATAATATTTGGGATGATGAGGAAAAATATATTGAATGCTAATATTGTTAATGTTAAAGACTTTTTTTTTTAGAAACAAGGGAGTTGAATGATTTGCTGTTAGGATATGAAAAACATTTTTTTATTTTATGAAAGTTCTTATGATTCTGCACTGAATCTATTTTTATCAAAGTGTATTGTTGCATAGAATTTGAATATGCATTGTGTTGTCATAACTGATAGAGTGTATGATTGACATCATAGAATGCTTATTTAATCTTTCGTATACTTCTAGCATAGTCTATCATTTCCATGCTACTCGATGTTAAATTGATGTGTAGTTTGATCAACTATGATTCAATGAAAAATAGTATTAACATTATAGAAAATAGAAGTATTTTTATTCATTCAATCTCACTACATCTATGTTTTAACTTTTCAAACAACGAATACTAGTATTTTACCCCATAATATTATTTTTAGGCCATTCTCCCTTTCTTTGGTCAAAATTAATTTTTTTTTAGTTGATCTCTCTCAATTTGGGTGTCTTGTAGCAATACTTTTAAGTGATCTCTTTGCTCTTCGGATTCTTTGTACAAATGGATGAGAAAATCTCTATTTTCTTCGTATTCTAGAAGCCTTTGTAGTAGATTAAATTTTACCACGCCATAAAAGTTGATGTCTCGGTTCCCGGACTCAACGTTGATGGACTGGTTGGAGGTGACACCTCATCAAGCCATTTAAAAAATGAGCATGCACCACTATCCTAAAAAAATATTAATAACGTAAAGATTTACTTAATTTTTTAAAAAAGCATACACGACTCACCTTCACAATTGCACAGTTATAAAATTTATGATCTGAATTTGAGTTCGTACGTGAAGTCCTCAAGATAGTCATATTTTCACAGTAGCAAATTAGAGTCTTTTTAGAATTGGATGTTTGAGATGCTTGAGACATTGTAGAATTTTAAAATAAAAATAAAGTGGATGAAATACAATAATAAGGGATGTAGGACTTTATATATGAAGTAAAAAGAAGTGTTAACATTGAAGGAGTATAAAATTACCAGTTTGTTACCGTTGGAATAGTAATTGTATTTTTTGAACTGTTGGTGATAGTTAATAGATTGTCATCGATCATGACCTATGTTAATCATCAATGAGATATTAAAGTCTACCGTAGACGCTTGTAATCGATGGACTCTCAATAACATATTTAAAAAGAAAATAATTAAGTAAAAATATACTTTTGTTTTAAGGGTCCATCAATTAATTGATTTACTATAGACTTACACTGTAGGTAGTCCATTGATAGATCTCTGGATCATTGGTAGATCTTGTAGATGTATGTACATTATTATAGACCCTTACTAGCATGTTGTTTAAAAATAAATAAATAAATATAGTGTGAAATTCTACATATATGAAGGAGTTTAAACAAGTCACATAATCATATTAGAGCTTATACAAATCAGGGGTAGTGAATTAAAGAGTGTGTGGATGGGTAGTGATTGAACAAACAATATCCTAAGAGTAATGTTTGTCAAAGCACAAGTATGCTTTGAGGATGTTGATTGTTCAACCACTATCCATTCCACATAATCTTTTGATTTAAGGTGGTGATTGAAGGAGTATGTAGATGAGTAGTCATAAAATATAATCAACATTCTCAAAACATACTTATGCTTTGACAAAAATTCCTCTTAGGATATTGTTTGTTCAGCCACTACCCATCCACACATTCCTTAATTCACCATCCCTAATTTGTATAATCTCTAGTATGATTATGTGACTTATTTAATCTCCTTTATATGTGTAGAAATCCACAATTTAATTATTTATTATTTAATAATTTATTTTTAAACAACATCCAAGTGAGGGGTCTATAACCTGTACATAGATCTATGTGATCTATGAATGATAAAGAGAGCAATCGATGCATGGCTTATAGTGTAAGTCTATGGTAGACCAAATGAATCGATGGACCTCAAAGCACAAATATATTTTTTTTATATGGGATTAAAATGGGTCAACATTGATGACAGTCTATTAAGTGTCACCAACAGTTCAAGATTGTTTGTTTAACAACCCTTAAATCATGTGATTATGCGTTTAAACTTTTTTAATTTAATTATTTTCTTTCACCATCACCAAATCATGTGATTATGTGTTTATTAATTATTCTCTTTCACAATCTCCAAATCATGTGATTATGTGTTTAAACTTTTTTAATTTAATTATTTTCTTTCACTATCTCCAAATCATATGATTATGTGTTTATTAATTATTTTTTTTCACCATTCCCAAATCATGTGATTATGTGTTTAAACTTTTTATAATCTAATTATTTTCTTTCACCAACCCCAAATCATATGATTATGTGTTTAATTTTTTTTAAATTTAATTATTTTCTTTCAAACTACAAGATACTAACGGTCTATCGATGCATATGGTTTATGATCGACCTATAGGTATGGTCGAGGAGTGGCAGTATCTAAGATCGATGATGGTGCATAATACATTAGTTGGTGTAGAGTAGATCGATTTGCTTGTCTACGATAGACTATATATGTGATCTAAATTTATTATTAAATATTTTTTACTCTTTGTGAATTTAATCAAGTCAACTTATAGTTATATTCATTGAACAAGAAATAAAAAGTGGCAAAATGGTTCAGTGGACCCTTGTACTATGTCCGTTTTGTAATGTGGATACTCCTACTTATATGTTTGTCATCGGACCCTTGAACCCACTAAAAAAAACATTTTAAATCGTTTTACCATTGATCGGACCTATGTGGTATTAAAATGGCTGACTAGGACAAAGTTCATGCAAGCACGCGCCTAGGGTGCGAGTGGGGGTGTAATAACCGGTACTTTTTCCTAGCTTGAAATTGTCCCAAGAATGTTACAAGCTTTCTTTGAAATATGAATCCACTTTTATACACATAGTATTTTTAATATTTTCAATTTTTGTCACGTGGGGAATTGAATAAGGTTTCCATCGATACCAATTTTATTAAAATCTGACATCGAAAGAAAAAGTTATGGTCGAAATACAGAAGACAGTAAAACCACCCAGGTGTGACAGAGAGACCGACACACCGTCGAACTAACGACGGATAGTCACCCACAATCGTCACAACAAGGCAGTGTGACTGCCTTCTACCCAGGATCGACAGCCTAGGCCGATGGACCGTCGCTCAGGCAGTCGCAAGGGAAACAGTGAGGCCCTATTCTGCCTAAAAGCAACTGTTAGGACCCAAAAACTGTCGACCCAGTGACGGACCATTGCACCCCACCGTCTCAAAAAGGCAGTAAGTTCTAGTTTTGGTCCTAGTGCGGCGGTCAGTCCAATGGACCGTCGACCCAACGATGGACAGTCGCATGTCCCATTCAGTTATTTTTAAAGCCATTTTTAAAGGAGTTTTTTGGTATTTTACCACCCATTTATATACCTAGTTATATCCGACCAAAGCTCAGAAATTCATTATCCATCTACAACAACAAAATTAGGGTTTTCTCTCTAAAGATTAATCCCCAAGAACAAAAATCAAGTCTTCTTCAAGAACTAAGAGATTTAAATTCTTCAGGTTCAAGAACTTCAAGAAACTCAACCTAGGTATGCATAGTGTTCATTCATGGACTTTTTTCATCCATTAAGCCCAAGAATCTCTTTTCAAAGTTCAATTGTATGGATTTCTTTATGAATTTCATGTTGGGTTGCTTTTGTTCATGTTGATAATGACTAATTGAATTCTAATCCATGTTGGGTGATCAATTTTATATGGAATTGATTAGTATAAAGGTAGATTCATGTGGACCTATGATTAAACTCTTGGATGATGAAATTAGAGTTGAATCATGATGTTTATTTGTTATATAATGTTGTCTACATATATTATGCCTACCATATGTTTGATTAAATGACTATGTGAAGGCAAAAAATGTCCAACTAGTATGATCTTATGAAATCCCCATTTATGTACAAGCTTATGCATATCACATGTTTGATGAAGTGTCTCAATAAATGAATTATGAATTGCGATGTTGATCATGTATTCAAGAAAGTCATGCTTTCTCAGTTTCTTTCCATCCAGTCCTGGGAGTACTTGTACCCGACAATTTAGTTGTATGCCTAGAGCCAGTGTCATATTTTCATGATATCCTCAGTCAAGCCATGATCTATAGAACTCAGTAAGTCATGTGACTCAGGAAAGCTCAGTAATTCAGTAACCTCAGCAATCTCACAAACTCAGTCAGTTATCAGATATTAGTAGTATTCCGTCAGTTAACGAAATTCAGTAAACTCAGTCCATGTTCATATCAGTTAATCATGTTCAGTTTCTATTCAGATAGGAGTAGAAATTAGCAGCAAGTGAACCCAAGGATGGGAACTCACCTGTTAGTAGAGGGTGTTATTCTTAGAAGAAATTCTTGCATTCCAGAACTACGTAGCCAGCGTAGGTTGAGACATCATATCTGCTAGTTGAGGGTAGATGAGGTGGCTTAATATACTACTTAAGGGTTCCCACTGTTCTCATTAGAGTAACCTTCTAGTCGAGGATCATTCACATATTGTCCTTACCAGTGGCACGGTATTGACACCCTTTCAATCATGGCACAGATTGGACCCCAATGCAGATATAATGCATCATTTGGGTTATGTCAGTTAGATAGCTACCTCTCAAAGTCTCAGTATCAGTCTCAGTAAAAGAACTTAAATAGTTCTTCAGAATTCAGAACTGTTATATATAGTCAACTCAGATACAGTAGAGAAATCATCTAGTTCCATCAGATTTAGGACTGTCAGATATAGTCACTCATGTTATCAGTTATCAGATCATAGTTATTAGTCATGTTAGCTATCGGTAAACTTATGTTATCACGATTTCAGTTATAGTTACTACGTATGCATGCATGTATTCTCACATTTATATTAGTCAGTTAGCTAGTATTGTTCATGCATATGAACCCCATGCATTCAGCCTACCTCACATACATACCAGTACATTCAAAGTACTGATGCATTTGCTCTATGGTACCTTTACCATAGGTTCAGAGACACGAGCTACAAAGCATCATTAGATTCCAGTCTTAGCAGTCAGAGCTTAGAGTGAGTCCTCATCTTTCAAGGACATGATCATTATTTTATTATCTCATTAATTTATTTATTAGTTAGAGTTAGTTGGGGACATGTCCCATCAACTCCTTATTCAGACTGTTCAGTACATTAGAGGCTTTCCAGACTATCATGTTCAGTTAGTTATTTCAGTTGTTTTCGGTATTTCATACCCCATCTATATGTTAAGATTTATTAGATCCTATGTTATAGTTTTGAACCTTATGTCCTTTCAGTTCATGTTTCCACATTAGTCATGGGTTAAAAGATAATAAATTTTTAAAAAATAAAAAAGATCCCTCCCCCTGTTTAACCACCCCCACCCCTACCTCACCGTCGTCCAGCCCCCCTTCCCCAACCCCCTCCTCTATCCAACCACCCCCTACCCTACCCCTCACCATTGTCTAGCCCCTCCCCCCCATCTAGCCACCCTCAACTCCCTTCTCCCCATCTAGCCACCCTTCACCCTACCCCTCATCCTCATCCAGCCCTCTTTCCCGTCCAACCACCCCTCCCCCTCCCCCAGCCCCCTCTCTCTCGATAGTAACAATTGAGCTCCATTAACAATCTTGAAAACCAACAAATGGATCATGAAAATTTGTGAAATTAATTCAAACTCTTGATTGGGGTTCATTGGATTTGTATTTTTTAACTTGTAATTGAAAATTTAAGTCAAATAGAAAAATATTTAAGCTATTTGGAATGAATTTTATGCCCAATTTGTAAGTAAGTGTAAAAATGGAGGTTGTAAATGAAGGTTTATAAAGAAAAGAAAAAGGAGAAGAGAGAGTAGAAAAGAAGTAGAATAAAGAGACAGGGAGAGGGAGAACAAAAATAGGGAAAAAGAAAGAAAAAGGGGAAGAGAGGGAACAAGAGGAGGGGGGTTGTTTTGTTTTATTTATTTATTTATTTATTTTAATATTTAATATTTTTTATATATAAAAATGACGTGGAAGATGGCATGAAAGCTGATGTGGGGTGAGTGTGTTACACTCACCGAAAAAGTGTTTAAAATATTTCTTTTTAGTGGGTTCAAGGGTCCAGATGACAAACATGTAAGTAGGAGTATCCACATTACAAAGCATAGTACAAGGGTCCATCGAGCCATTTTTTCATAAAATTTTAAAAGTTGGCTGTGCAAAATTCCACTATTGATACATAAGAATAACCAACACAAAAAACAATAATCACATAAAAGAGGGAAAACATAATGTACAAACTAAAATACTTATATTCATTTTTTTCATTGTAGTACATACATTTCCCATTATCAAAAACAACAAAAAGGTCAACTAAAAAAGAAGCTTTCTTCTAACAAGAATCCTAACTAAGAAAGCTTCTTCTACAATGAACAAATATAAAAACTTATAAACATAAACTAAAATAAAAGCTTAAAACTAAATTTATAGGGATGGTGGGGGGAGGGGAAGTGATGTAGGTGGTGCATTCCATTCCTAGCCTTTTCAGAATTTACCTCAAGAAAAGAGAAATTCGATGGAGTTCATGCTCCAAGTATGTCTGGTCCTTACCCAGGCCATGGAAAAGGAGGTCAAAATCATTTCTTAAGAGTAGGAGATAGTAGTGTCATGGGGAAACTTGTTTGATGGGTCATAGTGGTATTTTTTTGGGAGATATGATTTTAGTTAGATAAAGAAGAAGAAGGGGTTTTTGAACTTTTTGGTTTAGGTAGAAGTGAATGGTTACATAAAAATTATCAGCGTACTTGTAGATTCTTAGAAGGTGTCGTTTCATATTCTCAACCAATGATCAGTCGATGCGTGTGGAAATAGAAAAGATTTAGCTTGCATGTACCAGTGATTTTTGATGTGAATGGACATGTTTGCAGCTTTTAATTAATTATGAACAGGAAATGATGGTTCAATGCATCGATTGGAGAGATATGGTAGTAAAAAGACCCACCTAACATGTTTGATGAGAAATCATATGACCTTTAATAATTATTTAATAGACCGTATAAAGGATATATCATAGATTGATGTTGTCTACCATAGACAAAGCATATAGTAGATTACAACTGAATGTTAAATTCTACATAAATACATTGTGATCCCCCTAAAACAATGGATTTACAAACAAATAAAAAAGCATATCTAACATTTGTTGGCCATGATACATGTGGTTCTTTTGTGCTCGCATTCTTACATATGCAATACTTATTCCTCCTTTTGGACTTGAATGTTTTACCTATGCCCTTAACGCATTTGACTTTCTTCTTTTTGATTTTTGGGATCGTGAGGGGTGGAAAAATCTTGGTGTCTTGCAATTCCTGTGGCACAGTCCATTTGGACTCTAGAGGGACAACATTAATAGCTTCGAAGTATCCGAGGAGGTAAGTTTAAAATTTATAAATTGGCGAAGAGAACTCATAGATGGAGTTACCATAACCTTTGCCATCACCATACTTTGCTTGCCAAGTGGCCATTGTATGTTCGCATGACAGTTTCACATAGTTATATTTCCTACAAGAATACCTCCTCTCCAAGAGATTTACCTTGACAGTAACACCATTTCCGAACACGGTGAATTGGTCGAGATCCCCATTTACATTTGTCACATTTAAGGAATTGCTCGCACTCTTATTATCCGTTAGGATCCTTTTCGCACAAGGTACAAATTTGTTATTTGAACTATCGACAAATACGTGATGCCCCCTGAACTTTTCACCAAATTTTTAGTAATTAAATTGAATATGTATGACATGGGGTACTCCCATTCATCCATTAACACCGAGTTGAATTACTCAGCAATGTTTGTTGTCATCACATCGTACGTATTGCCTGGGAAGTATGCTCTACTCTACTTCTCAAAACCAAACACATTTTCAAGGACATGTGTTGCCTCGGGGCATTTATTCTTCAATTTCGTAAAATGCTCGCTAAACTCATTAAGAGAATAAGCCTTTGCCATGGCGTAGAATAGATAAAGATGCTCTCTACAATGTTGATTTACATAAAGATTTTCAGTGAAGTGTATCATGCAAAGTCCATGATGCATATGATTGTAAACATGAGAGAAGTTATTGACAATTCTAATGTGCCTATCGTATATGAAAAATAGATCTAGTTCATCTTCTACTATAGACTTCAACTTCTCGAAGAAGAAGGTCGAAGAAGCATTGTTCTCTTTATCAACTACACAAAAGTCAATTGTAAAGATACGATTTTTGGTATTCTGTGCAATGACACTCAGCAATACACCCCCGTACTTGCCATAAAATGTGTTTCATCAATGACAATTACCTTTCTCATGTGGACATATACCCATATGCAAGATCCAAATGCTAAAAAGTAGTATGTGGATGGTCCATCCATCCTGCTAACCAAGATTCAATAACTCTACCATGTGGGAAAAAGCCGACAAGTAAGCATATCTGTGATCCCGTATTCAACGAATGATGTTCTTTGCAATTACACTTCCTTTCCAACACATTTAATAGCTTACGTTGCAATGCATCTCTCTAAACACAATCCTTTGAATTTCTCTTATGCTTGGACCCTTACCATCACAAAAATAATTTATGCATAGTGAAGCAATATCTTGGATGAGATTTTCTTATGTCTGCCCATGGCATTTTCAACACCATACGTGTGAAACCTAACATACTTGTATATGTAAAATCTGTCTGAGGATTCATACTTCCTTGCCCACAACAACTAGCCGCAATAACCAGCTGCAACCACGAGATACATATTTCACCTTAAACAATTTAATGCAGCTCTTCCCTATAATATAATTAAAATACTTCCTAACCGATGCTCTGTCTAGTAGCATTTTCAGCTCTTTCCTGTCGGTGAATATTTGATCACAATAGAAATTAGTTCCATTAGCGAAGAAATGACTTGGTTGTAATCTCGTTCCACAATCTTTTTCCACATCTTGCGAGTTTGATGAATTTTATTACATATCCATAGAATTATCTTTCATATTAATTGGATGATTGCCATTGTTCTCATAATTATTGAAATCATTATCGACTATCGGGCGTTGAGGTGGGGGTGGCGATGAATTCAACGACTCTTCAAAGGGCCTCTCAACTACATTTATTCTTAAAATAGGCCTAAAGCCATAAACATCAACATCCATCATTTACAATGACACAAGTTTATCATTATTTAGGATTATGGGATGCACCTTTTCCCTCGAATTTATTAGATAACTAATCACCACAAAGCTGGGCGCACAATCTAGATACCCACTCTCTATTACGCTTATAACCAAGTTGTTGTATAAACCGTTGCAACGAATCGCAATGAGAAATGTCACCTTAGTAAAAGATTTTCATTTACAACATTTTGGAGTCTCCTTCCATTCTCCCATGAAATCACCGGAAACCAAAACAAATTCTGTAATAGACATCCTAGAATTAAGCTTTGGTTAATGATCGATTAAGCTAATAGTCTATATCGAGATATATGCACGGTCAATGACTGATGATGACGGGGAAGATATCGGTACAAGAACTTTGAAATTATAAATATTTCTTATAATCAAAGCTTGTTGGGTTTATGGAATAGAGAAATGAAGTTGGAGTCGCTTGAGCTACTATAATGTACTTTCTAAAGAGGTTTTGAGTAATGTGAGTGATTTGAAAACTTTTTAACAATTATGAAAAGTCTGTTTGAGAAGATAGTAAACAAATTGGGTAACAATGGATGAAATGGACAAACTTATGATGTTTGTGGACTAATTTTGAGTTGATCGCCGAAAAATAATGCCGAAATCATGCTTGAATCAAAGATTTTTGGAGGGAAATAAAAGCTTCAATTTTAAGCTTTTGGATTTTTTTAAAATTACTTTTAGAAACCCAAGATATTTTTATATAATTGCGGATAAAGGATTGGGATAAAGTGTGTTATTAGAAACTTGTGGGTGAATTTGTTAACTTGGAAAGA
The DNA here is from genome assembly GCF_002878395.1 of Capsicum annuum. NCBI lineage: Eukaryota > Viridiplantae > Streptophyta > Magnoliopsida > Solanales > Solanaceae > Capsicum > Capsicum annuum. The sequence continues at coordinate 32,932,265 of NC_061121.1, forward strand.
TTGGATGATGACATGGAATAAAGTAGGTACTTGACAAATTTTTCAAGAATTGTGTTTAAATAGCAAAATAAGTTTTGAAAGTGGATATTTGACAACTTATCCCGGGTTTGTTGCTATTTTAATCTCACTAGTACTATCAGTATATAACACCATAGGAGATATAATAGCAATACCAAACTCAGATAATAGACGTCATAGTCAAATAATTTTCAAACTTGTTGTCGACATAACCCGATACTCATCTTCTGTAGATGATTTAGACAAACAAGATTGTTTCTTACATTTTCAAGATATCAAGGATGTTCCAAGAAACATGCACTAATCAATAATGGAGCAACGAGAATTGGGCCTGCCAGCCCAATTTGTATCATTATATCCTTCAAGATTTATAGGAGAATCATAATGGAAAGAATACCTTGATTATAGAACCATGAACATACCAAATAACTCAAAGTAATGCAGTATGATGTATACGGTAAGGATTATCCACAAACTGACTTAGAATTTGTACTGAACATGAGATATCTGATCTTTTCATTGTGAGATAAATTAATGATCCCACCAACTGCTGATACAATGTTGGATCACTAATGATTCTCCATCGACCTCTTTGTACTCCATATTAATCTCCATCGCCTTTTTATCAGTAAGATCAACTGTTGCAAAAAGATCACTAGAATATTTTTATTGCGTAGCATAATCCCAGTAGGCAAGTATAGAACCTCAAGTCCAAGAAAGTATGTTAGTCGTCCCAAGTCCTTGATCTTAAATGAAGAATATAAGAATTCTTTTTACTTAGTAATATTCTCTATATTATATTTTGTGAATATTATCAACATAGATGAGAAATACTGTGATCCCTTTGGAGAAGTATAAAGAGATAATAAATGATTTAACGAACTTTGAGAGAAGTTTGCAGTTAGAATCGTGGATCAAAATTTGTGAAATCAAGATCGAGGATCTTGTTTTAAGTCATAGAGAGATTCTTGAAGACGACAAACTATATTTGTTCTTGGAAGAACACACTCAGGTAGTGGCTTCATAAACGCAACTTCCTTCAAATTACCATGAAGAAATAGATTTTTCATATCCAACTGTCAAAAGGTCCAACATTTTATTGAAGCCACGACCAATAATGTCCGTACTATTTTCATCTTAGCAACAGATATAAAAGTCTCCTCATAATCTATCTCATACGGTTGTTTGTACCCTTGAGCAACCAACTGAGCTTTGTAGCGAATAATTGTATCATATGCCTTTATTTTAATGGAATACACCCACTTACTTCCAATGAGAACTTCATCTACTGATTTATCAACAAAGTCTCAAGTTGTATTTTCATTCAGTGCACAAAGCTCGTTCAACATTGCCTTTTTTCAACATGTTTGTATAGAAGTCTAAGAGTAAGATATAGGTGGCTCAACAGAATATAGTATGGTAAGCATGGCAAGGGACTTACCAAATTTCCCTAATTAGTGATCAAGACATTTAGGATAGCATGACGATTTGTCCTACCAGACCGATGTGGAGGAGTAACTGGGTGAGATGATCTCTCTTCTGAAGATAAGAATGATGATGTTGAATCAATACTAAAAGGAGATAAGGGGTGTAGGGATAGAGGGATGAAGAGCATCATTATCATAGTTTATGAGTTGTTCTGGAGAGTCAAGCGAAGGGTCAATATTAGAGGAGATAAAGGTTAGAGATCATCATTATCATAGTTCACAGGCTGTTTCGGAGAGTCAAGCGGAGGGCCATTAGCTACCATATCATCATCAAACTTGTACAGAAAAAAATAATTTTGAAGCATGCTTAGAATTGTCTTTGTAAGAAAACTAAACCTCAAAGAAAAGAACTTGTCTAGATATTCAAAGCTGATGACAAGATGCATCATTAAAAGATATACCCCTTTTGTGTGTCGTTATAGCCAACAAAAATACACTATGCTACCTTTTTCGATAGCTTATGTTGTTCATGTGCTGGAAGATGGATAAAGAAAACACAACCAAAAACTCGCAAGTGGAAATAATTAGGCTTACTATGAAATAATTTAAAGTACGGTGTCTCATTGCCAATGATCGAGGAAGTTTGTCTATTGATCAAATATACAATAATATGTCCTTCTTTGGGCAAAAAACTCTTTGGCATATTAGTTGTACCTAACAAAGCCAAAGTAGTTCCCAAAACATGTCGATTCTTCCTTTCTATGACTCCATTTTGTTCCAAAGTATGCGGACAAGTGCGTTGGGCAATAATTCTTTTGCTTTTAAAAAACTCAACAAGATTAGTCTTAGTGTACTTTTCTCCTGAAATTGTGTACAAACATACTAGTCCAAACAACATGTCTAGTTTAAATACTAGTCCAAATAGTTATAAATCCAACGACAACAACTCAGTGTATCCTACAAAGTAGAGCCTGCAGAGGGTAGAGCGGACGCAAAACTTACCCCTACCTCAGAGAGGAACAAAGGTTAATTCTGATAAGTTACAAATTCAACTGTTACTGATTATAGAATGTGGAATGGGATGTGAAATTAAGTCTTCACCTTTTAATCTACATAAGTTGCCCAAAACTGTGCTATTCCATAATCATAGGGATCAAAAAGAAGAATGAAAGGAACTATTTGAGCAAGATTCATCAATGTATAGAAGGATGACAAGGGACTCACAGATAGGCTTTTCATCGTGGAACAGGACTGGGACTTTCTTGTAAACAGGTTGGACTTGAGGAGCAATTCACTTTTGTTTAACTTAGTCTCTTTTAATAAACTCAGATCAATAGACTTTATCTTGGGGTCTATTTCAACCCTTATCAAGAAAGGGCTTGTATCACATCCCAAAACCCCATGGACGTCACTGGCTCCTGCTAACACTACTTGTCGGGAGAACCAATTTTTCATACATTCACATTGTCTACCAACACTGAGATAAAAATATATACAAGTCCACATTCATGAAATAATTATTAATGCAGAGTAATTATCCAACAAGATACCGCATAGGGCTTTAAGAAAATGATAATATTTTAGATAATAAATCTCTAACCTAAGGCCCACACTAAGTTCACGAAGCTTCTAAACAGAGTTACATGAGTTCAACTTTCGGGCATGCAAATCCAACAAAAAGAAACATAATCTAAAAAGATATAAAGATGAATGACAGCCTCCACGATCAATGGGAATGCTTACCTCAGCAATGGAACTCACACGTACGAATCATCAGCCAAAGGTCTTCCCCCCCCTCCCCCACAACGATATCTGTAGACATGTAAGTAAGGAGTGAGCTATATATAAATATAACTTAGTAAGATCCTTGACCCGCTACTTTAATACCCCTAAAACAAGTGTTAGAAATACAAGGCACAACAAAATACATAAGTAATATGCACACAATATCTCTTATAAAGTAGTTCTCAATAAGATCCAAATAGAAGTTCAAAAAGTTACTCTATATCTCAACTCAATCAACTCTCATGGCTTGTCATAAAAGGCAGTGAAGGTGATCCGCCTAGCACTTCGACAAGTCCATAACAGCACATATAATGCACCAAAAGTCTACTACGACAGCATGTACAAGCCCCTAACATATTACGACAGCATAAGTAATGCCCCTAACATATTACGAGAGCTATGTATGCCCTTAGAGACTATAAAGGCAATGAAAAAAATATATTCAACGCCCCAACATCACTTCGCAATTCACGTTTAAATAACTCTTAGTATACTTCTCAAAATACCTATCCACGGCTAGTCAAAGCCACCAATTCTATAAAGTTCACACTTTTCCCAACACACGGACTAAGCAGAAAAATATAATTTTTATAAAGCAGATTTGAAAAGCAATTATCAAAGCTTAAAGTCTCACTTACCTTGATAACATCACTTTTCTTGACCTCGCAACTCATAGAACACCAACCAAATAAACTTCAATAGCTTCAATCTATGCAAATATATTAATTAATGATATCAATTATGCTAGTTGGGATCATACTCATGTTCAAATTATTAATAAGAATTCTTTTAATTTTTATATTATTCTCACTTCATACTTACGGATAGGCCAGTATATAGAAAAATATTTTTCTATATTAAGAGGCTCTGTTTTATAGCTCAAGTTTCACGTTTTTTCCTTAGCCAACAGTGTGACAATTTAGCTCTTGGTGGATTGCTTTTATCATTCAATCCTTATAGGTTGTCTCCTCGTATTTTTTCCATGAAGCAAATCAAGGTGAAAACCAATACAAGTGTTAACCGCGACTCAAAGCTATAAACAACAACCAACTTTACTATACTAAAGATGCAAATTAATCTCTCCAAATCAGTATGTTGCCCAACCATTAATTAGATCATGCTATCCATTATCTCTCTATTCCTCATAACAATACGTTGACAAGAACACTACCACAATAACACATCTCAATTTAAATTAGAAGTGACTCCACATACCTAGGATTTTCACTTAGAAATAGCCTTTGTCTTCTATGAACTCCCCAAAAATGTTTGCCAATGAGTTTATCATGTTTTCTTCCAATATAAAGGAATCAGAAAACCCCTAGTATACTACTTCTCACATTGCTTTACTGCCTCCTCCAAATAATGGGATAATATAAAAATAGCCCTAGTATTAAACTCCTCTTCCGTTCTCTTTTTAACAGTGAAACTAAATTTTAAATTTTCTTAATTAATATTAAAACATAAGCTAAATTACCCATTTACCCTCATTAAAAATTCTGAGTTATTACAGCTTGGCCATACACCTAGAAGCCTTACACTACCTGTTGCCATGGCTAGCTTCCTCAACAAATAATATTGAAGGAATGACAAATAAGCAGAGTCCAACACTCCTTTTTTTTTTTTTTTTAATGAATATCAGTCAGTATTTCATTCTACTGTATAAGCAATATTTTAGGTGTTAACAAGTTGTAATAAACAATATTCTATATGTGAACAACGAGTTGTAATAAAACAATATAGTAGGTGTGAACAACAAGTTGTATTATTGATGTAAAATACCAAGAACATTTTTCACATGTGCTACCTTAGTTGTCTTCTGAATCGTTGTCTCTCTCGATTACTCAGCTTCTTGTCATACCATGCAAGATAGAAAACTACTAAATCACCAAGAGATCAGAAAGATATTTATTTATTTTTAAAATAAAAAGAATATATCAATTGCATCAATCAAAGTTGAGACAAGTACTGTACATTTCTCGAATATTGCCAAAATGTCATAGGTTCATTATAGTTTGTCCACTGGCTGGCTGATAGTTTAAGAATAATTTGACGTAAAAACCTAGAAGATCTTTCGTATCTTTTCCTTGTAAAGGCATCTAGCATCTTTTAGATCATAAAGCTCCAAAACTACATCCATCTGTTTTAGTTTTTCATATTGTTCTCTTCACCTACTCATTGAGCATCATCGTACCATCAAGTGAGTATTTTAGTATTCGGAGAGGTGATTTTAGATAGGAGACTATAGAAATACAGATTAGTGTAGAATATCAATAGATAATTGTACATTGTCTTGCTTATCTTTTCATATTAGTAGTCATAGTGTTGTTGTAGTTTCTTGTTCTTCTACTTCTCTTACTAGCTTTTTTTCTTCTTCTTTAATTTCTGTTACTCCCTTCGTTTCAAAAAGAACGAGCTACTTTGACTTGACATAAAGTTTAAGAAAACAAAAAAAACTTTTGAATCTTGTGGCCTTAAATTAAAGTTGTGTCAAATATACCAAAATGCCCTTGATCTTATGGTGCTAAACATAACATGTGGAAAGTTGAAATTAAAGTATTGTCAAAAAAGAAAAGAGATCACTCTTTTTGAAATATACTAAAAAGGAAAGTAGGTCTTTTTTTTTTAAACGAAGGGAGTACTATCTATTGTTTCTTGTACTTCATCAGAACATTATTTTATTATAGTTTCTGTTCTTGTTTTTTTTCGGAATCCTTTGTCATGCTATCTATAGTACTTTGTTGTGGCTTCTTCACTTTCATTATTTCTTTTATTCGAGATTGCTTTGTTATGCTTTTCCTCGAGCTGAGAGTCTATTAGAAACAAATTTTTTACCTCTTAAGATAGAGCAAGATCTATGTACACACTATCCTCCCCAAACCTTACTTATAGTTATACTAGATATGTTGCTATTGATCTTATCCGGTCCATCATAAGAGTAACAACCATTTATAACTTGTTGAATCTGTCACATTTCTTTTACATGCCTCTCAAATTGAGAATTTTGTCATTAAATAGAAAGTATTCAGATTTACATTGATTCCTAAATATCCGTTATTCCATCCCTCTAAATCTACTATTCTATTTTCTAAATCAACTATTCTATTCCTCCAAATTTGTTATTCTGCCACATTTGTTCTCTTTAATTACAATATTAAATCTCTATAATTACACACTTATATACAACACTATTATTACATATATATATATATATATATATAGTATTCTCTAATAAATCAAGATATGTGAGCTGTTAAACATACTAACAGAAGTACGTCTAGTAAAACATTTTGAATTGGCTATCACATTCATAGAAGCAGAATCAAGCTTCTGCACATACTAGTACCGTTAATTTGACTGTAAAGCAACTTGTAGTTTCTTAAACTTTTTGAAACCTCCAATTAAATCATACCCTTATAAAACCTATTAATTACTTATTATTGTTACTGATTAACGACTGATTGAGATATGAAATTCTTTTGTAACTACTGAATTCTCAACCATAACTTGTTCGGTCAGTGCCCCGTGTCCGATCCCGTTCTTCCAGAGCTATAGGATGGGCTCTGCTGATATGATACTGACCCCAGTTGTCTCGACTCTGAATCCTTCCAGAATAGAATTATCTTATCAGTCACATTGTGAGGGTAGCATTTAGTGTTTTCCGTGCTGAGTCACTTTTGACCTTTTCTTCTTGCCACACATTGCTTCTTGATTCATTCAAGTCTTAAATTCTATTTATACCCTATACATACCTATGGAAAAATTGGCATAAAGGCAGGATATATCAATGCACGTTGTACCATATTATATTATTAATTACCTATTTATCTAATATAAATAGCATTACTAATTCTACATAGATAATCCTGTTCCATTAGGGGTGAGTTTTGATCCACCAACAGATTATTAATGGGACAATTACATAACTAATGTAAAAATAACTTTTAATTAAGACTTTTACTACACATTTATTGCTTCAAACGGATAACATAATGTCACGGCCCGAGCCGAGGTCCTAGCCGCAACGGGCATTCCAAACTGTCAAGGCCCGAGATACCCCTCAGTATGTAATCAAAAGCATAAGTCATGATAGATAAAAATGCGAAATATAAATGAAACATAGCAATCCCAGTAAGTCAAACTTAACAATCCAGGACATGAACCATAAGAAAAACCAAATCTATTCTGAACAAGTCTACGAAGCCTCTACTGAAATGAAAACAACAATCTATCTAAGACGGGACAAGGCCCTTGGATGGACCAATAAAATCATGAAAAGGAATGACACATGGGATAGATGTCTTCCGGTGTAAGGGAGGCTCACCAATCTTTGAAAGTCTGGAAAATAATCTACTGTTTGCAGGACCACGAGACAAGGCCTCAGAACTTGAAATATAGGGGGTTAATACTCGAAAGTACTGGTATGTAGAATAATCCAAAAAAATAATATATATTTTTTATAAAACATAAGTGAGAGCATTTCATGATGCAACTTAATATAAGATAAATGAAAACACATGGCCATAATTTAAAACCTCCAAAACACATTCTTGCAGTCATGACTCAACTCTTTGCTTTACTTTTGAGCTAAATGATACACCCTACAAATCGTAGTACCCATGAGCTATATAGGTCCGCCATTTGCTCGTCGGCCAAGACCCCAATCCCATGTTTGCCGCAAAGGAATAGAGTGCTGATAATCTGATACACCACAGGATCGTCGCCAGCTATAATTCCTATCGTGGGACATCATAATCCAATGTCGGCAAAACACGATTTTGGAAAATGAGTTATCTGAACTCGCTCCTTCTTCGGGTAACCATCTATCAGTCTTAAAGCCCATTTTTAGTTTTTTAAAGTCATGCTTCATGCTTATGGAAAAAACCATTTCTTATTTTGTTAAGGGTGTATCATAATAGGGTATCATCATACCCAGACTATAATACCCCGTAATATTCTTAGCTCAGTTTAGCTGCGAGTTGCATGCTTAAGGGGCTTAAGGCCTGAAAATTTCACTAAGTGTTTGGGACTTAGTCATTCTTAAGGCTTCTAAACTTGGAGGATTTTTAACTTGGTCATATCGATCCTGAGATGTTGGTTTTTGAGTTAATTTATGTTCAGGGATGTAAGGAGCATGTCTCAGAGAAGTTTCAGATTTTTTGGACGGAGTTTTAATCATGTTTAAATCACAAAACCAGTGGATTATCGCAATAATCCTACAATCCGGTGTTATTTCCATCATCATACAGACTGCATCACCATGAGAGAAATAAACTACCACCATAAGACCGCATCACGGTTATCTTGTTACGCCCAATTTTGAATTAAAATGACAGAAGGGCAATTCAGTCTTTTTCCTTTCAACCTAATCATTCATAACACAACTTGGGCATCAGTTAGGGCATAATTTTCCCCTTCTTCTCCAATTTTCTTCTCGAGAAAACCATTCCCTTTCCCCAAGAACACCAATTCAATTCCTTTATCCCCAAGAAATCAACAATTCAGGTTCCCCAAGTTAAAGAACATTCAAGAAAGCATCAAGATTCTGTTTCTCTTTCTAGTTAAAAGTTTAGGTAAGTGGGGCATTTATTTATGGGTCCCTTTTACCCATGGATCCCAAAACTCTTTTTTTTTTATTAAAGAATGAACTTTCTATCATTATGGTCTTTTATATATTCAAGAAAGATTGAATTTCATGTTTTCATGGTGATTTAAATTAAATTCAGCCCATGTATGATCCCATGCAAGATTTGATTTCCTTATGCTATGAAATTTAGTTTCCCATGTCTTATTCAAGTAAATTTCATGATTTGTTGAATGCTCATGTTTAGAATATCTTTATGTGCAAGTTAATGCTTTCCATATGTTTGATGAACTGTTCATATCCTAAGTTGAACCATGATTCAATACTACAGTCTTAAGTTTAAATGTCATGTTTTATGAACATTCAATAATGGTGGGTTATGAACATCCGATACCTACGTGTTTTACATGATTTTAGAATTTCAAGTATGATTTAGTTAAACCATGATTATTTCTATTTATTTAGTTATTATGATCATAATGATCAGCATCACTCATGAAATCATGTTCAGTTAAACTTAGTCCATATTTTGTTCCAGTGTCATTCAGTTGGGAGTAGGATTTAGCACTGAGCGAACCCAGGGATAGGGCCTCACCTTCCAGTAGAGGGTGTGACCCTTAGTAGCAATCCCCGAGTTCCAGAACTACGTAGCCAGTGTAGGTTGGACCTCGATTAGCTCAGATTGGGGCATGTCGGTTATATGATACCTCCCATAGTTTCAGTATAGTATTCAATATATATTCAGTTTAGGTTTGTTTGACCAAAGCATACAGATTTATAGTTATTTAGTTATACAGATTTTAGTAATTCAGTTTACAGATTATGTAAAAAATATGTATATGCTTGGTCCTGCATTCTTAGATATTACAGTTTTCATGCATTCATGCTCAGTTATTTTATGTTGTTCAGTTAGTCCGTATCTCATGTGCACAATATCCCATGCATTTCATCCAGACCTCATCTCATATACCAGTACATCCAAAGTACTGACTGCAGACTCTTCTTTGTGCTATGATGTATTATATCATAGGTTTGGATTCTTAGTTTTCTGACCACACTTGGACAATTTAGCATAACTAGGAGAAGTAGTGGTGAGTCCTCATCTATCGAGGGAAGGATTGATTATTTCAGTTATTTTAGTAGTTCTGTACTTTCAGTCAGTCAGAATTAGTTGGGGGGATTGTCCTATCAACTCCCCAGTTAGTAAGTTAGAGGCTTTTTAGACAATCAGACAGTCAGTTAGACACTTATTTAGTTTATTAGTCTTTTTAGTATTATCAGTCATTTTAAGTTCATAATTAGATTTTAATATTTTCATTAGATGTTTCAGACTTGTGGTTGAATCACATTTTCAGTATTCAAATTGGTATTGTATACAACATTTTATCTTTCGCACATGTGTACTATTATTATTTTATTCAATGCTCACAACAGGTACCAGCTTATGGGTTAGCTTGTGGTCACTTGTAACCATAGTTGTCGCGGCTAGGGGGTAGCCTCGGGTCGTGACAAAACATGGTATCAGAGCCTAAGGTTTTACAATGTCCTAGGGAGTCTAAAAACCGTGTTGAGTAGATTTTTATTCATGGATGTGAAGCGGGCCACACTTATGGACAAGAGGCTATGAGACGTTTTAGGAAAAGTTTTCCCACTTTCAGTATTCATGTCGTGCAAAAAAGAATGAGCTCTATTTAAACTTTCTTTCTAACTCTTCCTTCATTTTATTTATGGACCATGCCTTTTAAAATAAATAATGAAAGAAGGAATGAGGATCAACCCGCACCACCGCTTATTTAGGAAGATCCCCTGAATGAGCATGTTTTTTATGCCGAGTTCAGAGCTTCTTTTACTACTTTAGCCTATTCAGTAGATACTCAGAATAATCAGCGAGCTACTTTCCTAGTCAATCTAGTGGGAAATACAGCTACCACTAGGATTCGGGATTTCACCCAAATGAATCCCCCTCTATTTCTGGGATCCAAGTCTGAAGAGGATCCGTAGGAGTTTCTTGATATGGTTCAGAAGGTGACAGATATTATGGGTATCACTTTGAGTAAGAGTGCAGAGTTGGCTACATATTAGTTGCAGGATGTAGCTCACACCTATTTTAAGTAGTAGAAGGAGGACCGTGGTGTTGATGCAGGTTGAGTTAGAGAAATTTACCATAGGTTTTCTAGATAGGTTCTTCCCATTAGAGTTGAGGGAAGCTAAGGTGAAGAGTTCATTAATTTGAAGAAGGCAGCATGAACGTGAAGGATTACTCTCTTAAGTTTACTCAGTTGGTGAGGTATGCTCCTAATGTGGTTGCAGACAATAGGTCTAGAATGAGTAAGTTCATGTATGGTGTAGCTAATATTATGGTTAAGAAGTGTAATACTGCCACGTTGATTAAGGAGGTGAACTTATCTAGACTTATGTTTCATGCTCAGCAAATTAAGGAAGAGAAGCTTAAGGAGAAAGAGAGAGAATAAGAGGGCAAGAAAAGGTAGTTTTAACTTTTTCTAGACTTATGTTTCATGCTTAGCAGATTAAGGAAGAGAAGCTTAAGGAGAAAGAGAGAGAGAATAAGAGGGCAAGAAAAGGTAGTTTTAACTTTTCTCAACCAAGTTCGAAAGGTGGTAATCATTCTCAGTTCCATGAGAAGTTTTCAACCCTAGTTCCATCTTTGGCTAGTACACCAATGCCTAAGTTCAGGTAGGATAGTTGGGATAGGACGCCAGGCTCTAAGTCCTAGGGTAGTGTGAATAGTGGTTGTACTAATCCGCTCTGCAGGAAATTTGGCAGGCATCATCAGGGTGTGTGTAGAGATGACAATGATGTGTGTTTTTGATATGAAAAGCCAGGCTACAAAGTCAAAGATTGCCCAAAGATTGGTTAGTAGGGTCAGTCCAACCATCCTCCAGTTCCAGTTAGTCGCCTGACTTAGTAAGGTGTCGCTTCTAGTGCAACTAGTAGGTAGTTTAAGAATAGGTTGTATTCCATCCAGACTTTGCAAGATCAGAAAAGTTCTCCTGATGTAGTTATAGGTAAATTACTGGTCTTTCATCTTTATATTTATGTTTTATTAGACCCCGGAGCTTCACTCTTCTTTGTAACTCCCTATATAGTAGTCAATTTTGGTGTCAGTTCTGAATTTTAAGCAGAACCTTTCTCAAAGTCTACCCTTATGGGTAAATCTATCATAGCTAGAAGGGTATACAGAAATTGCCCAATCACAGTATCTTAGAAAATCGACTTAGTATATCTGGTGGAGTTACAAATGACTAATTTTGATGTCATTCTTAGTATGGATTGGATCCACTCATGTTATGCCTAAGTAGATTACAGAAATAGAGTTGTTTAGTTTTAGTTTTCCAATGATCCAGTCATTGAATAAAGGGGTAGTACCTCTGTGCTTAGGGGCCAATTGTTTCTTATCTTAAGGCATGAAAAATGACATCTAAAGGGTGTGCTTACCATCTTGTGTGACTTAAAAACTCTAGTTCCGAGACTCCAAGTCTCGAGTCCATTTCAATAGTAAGGGAATTTCTATATGTGTTCCTTGAAGACCTCCCTGAGTTCCTCCCAAAAGGAAAATTGACTTCTGAATAGATCTCCTTCAAGATACCTGGACTCTCTCTATTCCACCCTACAAAATGGCTCCAACTGAGCTTAGAAAATTGAAAGAACAATTGAAAGAGCTTTTAGATAAGGGATTCACCAGGCCTAGTGTTTCCCTATGGGGAAGTCCAGTATTGTTCGTGTGTAAAAAAGATAGTTCTCTCAGAATATGCATTGATTACTTTCAGTTGAACAAAGTCACAATCCAGAATAAGTATCCACTCCCCAGGATTAATGACTTGTTCGACCAACTTCAAGGTGACAGTTACCTCTCTAAGATATACCTCAGATCCAGCCATCATCAGCTCAGAGTCAGAGAATGTGACATTCTAAAAATAGCTTTCAAAACTCGGTATGGTCACTTTCAAGTTCTAGTTATGTCTTTTGGACTAACGAATGCCCCTTCAGCTTTAATGGACTTGATGAACAGAGTGTTCAAGAAGTACTTGAACATGTTCCTCATAATCTTTATTGATGATATTCTTCTCTATTTTTGTAGTGAAAAAGATCATGCAGACCATCTCAGAATTGTATTGCAGACTCTTAGAGCTCATATGTTGTTTGCAAAGTTCAGTAAGTGTGAGTTTTGGCTAAGATCAATATCTTTAATTAGCCATATTGTTTTTGGTGATGTTATTAGAGTTGACCCTCAAAAGACCAAAGTAGTGAGAAACTGGCCCAGACCCATTTCTCCATCAAATATCAGAAGTTTCTTGGGTTTGGCTAGCTATTACAGATGGTTTATTGAAAGCTTTTCTTCTATTGCATCCCCCATGTCTCGATTGACATAAAAGAAAGTCAAATTTCAGTTGTTAGATTTGTGCGAAAAGAGTTTTTAAGAGGTGAAGACTCGACTCACCTTAGCCCCAGTATTGACTTTACCAGATAGTTCAGAGGAGTTTGTAGATGTTTCTAGAGTTGGTCTTGGTTGTGTATTGATGCAAATAGGTAAGGTTATAGCCTATACCCTAGACAACTTAAACCCCACGAAAAAAATTATCCTGCCCATGATCTTGAGTTGGCAGCTATTATTTTTATCTTGAAAATTTGGAGGCACTATCTTTATGGGGTTCATGTTGATGTGTTCACAGATAACAAAAGTTTGCAGTATGTGTTCTTACAGAAATATTTGAATCTTTGATAAAGAAGGTGGCCAGAGTTATTAAAAGATTATGATACGAGTGTGTTGTATCATCCGAGTAAGGCAAATAAATTGACAGATTCCTTTAGAATATTATCTATAGGTAGTGTTGTTCATGTTGAGAAAGATAAGAAGAAGTTAGTCAGGGAGGTTCATCAGCTTGCTAGATTAGGTGTTTGGATGGTTGACTCAGCTGAAGGCAGTGTACGAGTTCAAATTGGTTCAAAATCTTCATTGGTTGCCAAAGTAAAAGAAAAACAAGATAGGGATCCCAGTTTGTTTAGGTTGAAGGAAACAGTTAGAGATAAGAAAGTACAAGTTTTTTTCTAAGAGGGAGATGGTATGCTTTATTGTCAGGGCAGGTTATCTGTTCCATGTATTGATGGTTTGAGGCAGTGGATTTTGGTGGAAACACATGGTGCATGATATTCCATTCATCTAGGATCCACTAAGATGTACCATGACTTGCGAGAAATCTATTGGTGGAATGGTATAAAGAAGGACATTGTAGAATTTGTAGCTAAGTGTTCAAACTATTAGCAAGTTAAAGTTGAGCACTAGAGGCATAGTGGTACATTGTCGGAGTTCAGTATCCCTACTTAGAAGTGGGAAATAGTGAACATGGATTTTGTGATGGGTTTGCCTCATACTCATCGTCAGCATTATTCGATAAGGGTCATTGTGGATAGAATAACTAAATCAACTCATTTCTTGCCAGTTCATACTTCGTATTCAACTGAGGATTATACCAAGCTTTATATTAGAGAGTTGGTTAAGTTGGATGGAGTTCGATTATCTATCATTTCAGATAGAGGCACTCAGTTTACCTCTCACTTTGGAAGACTTTTCAGAAGGGTCTTAGTACCCAAGTTCATCTCGGTAAAACTTTTCATCCTCAGCAGATGGTCAGATAGATAGGACCATTCAGACCTTAGAGGATATGTTGAGAGCTTGTGTTATTGACTTTAAAGGTAGTTAGGATGGCCCTTTACCTTTGATTGAGTTTGCTTACAACAATAGTTACTGCTTAAGTATTCAGATAGCTCTATTTGAGGATCTCTATGGGAGGAGATTTAGATCTCCTATTGGTTGATTTGAGGTTGGTGAGGCTACTTTGATAGGGCTAGATTCAGTGTTTGATACGATAAAAAAAGTTCAGTTTATTAGAGAGAGGCTGAAGAAAACCCAAAGCTATCAGAAATCTTATACAGATGTTGAGAGAAGAGACCTTGAACTTGATGTTGGTGACTTAGTCAATTTGAAAATCTTGCCCATGAAAAGTGTGAAGAAATTTGGCAAAAAGGGGAAGCTCAGTCCCCAATATGTTGGTCCTTATAGATTTTTGATCCATTTTGGAATGGTAACTTATGAGCTAGAGTTGCCTGCAGATATGGCATCAACGTATCCGGTTTTTCATGTTTAGTTGATAAATAACTGTATTGGTGATTCAGCTATTATTGTTCCTTTAGAAGGCACATATGTTCAGGATAGTGTTTCCTACGATAAAGTCCTAGTTGAGATCATTGACCGTTAGATTTGTAGGCTAAGGAACAAAGAAGTTCCCTTAGGCAGAATTAGTCTGTTAAGGGAGCGACTTGGGAAATAGAAGCAGATATGCATACCAATTACTCTCATCTTTTCTCCGTAAACTCAGACTCAGCTTGAGGTAATAGTTTTTCTTTGATTGACTATTTTCTATTCTCAATTCCAGCTATATAATCAATCTTATGTCATTTCATGCATTCACGAAATCAACTTAGTTCATGTATCTTGTTTTAGACTCAGTTATGTATTCATGTTCCCAGTCATGCATGTTCAATATGTGATATCAGTTACCTTAGTTTAGTACTCTCAGTCTAACCAGTCTCATTCGAGGACGAATGTTCCCAAAGGGTTGGGGACATAGTCATTTTTAAGGCTTCTAAACTTGGAGGATTTTTAACTTTGTCATCCCGACCCCAACATGTTGGTTTTTGAGTTAATTCATTTTTAGTGGTGTAAAGAGCACGTCTCGAAGAAGTTTCAAATATTTTGGATGGGTTTTGGGTCATGTTTGGATCACAAAACTAGTAGGTTTTAGCGATAAGCTTGCAATGCGATGTTATTTCTATCGTCATGTAGATTGCATTGCAGTAAAGGAAATGAACTACCGCTATAAAACCACATCAACACAACTTGGGCATCAGTTAGGGCATAATTTTGCCCTTTTTCAACAATTTTCCTCTCAAGAAAACCATTCCCTTTCCCCAAGACTACCAATTCAATTCCTTCATCCCAAAGAAATCAAGAACTTAGGTACCCAAAGTGCAAGAACATTCAAGAAAGTATCAAGATTGTTGTTTCTATTTCAAGTTAAAAGTTCAAAGTATGTGGGGTGTTTACTTATGGGTCCCTTTCACCTATGGAGCCTAAAAACCCTTTTCTTTCGATTAAAGAATAAACTTTCTATCAATATGGTATTTTATATGTTCAAGAAAGATTGAATTTCATATTTTCATGGTGATTCAAATTAAATTTAGCCCATGTATGATCCCATGCAAGATTTGATTCCTCATTCTATGAATTTTAGTTTTCCATAGCTTATTCAAGTAAATTTCATAATTTATTGAATGCTCATGTTTAGAATATCCCCATGTACAAGTTCATGTTTTCCATTTGTTTGATGAAATGCTCATGTCTTTAGTTTAACCATGAATTAATACTACAGTCTTAAGTTTAAATGTCATGTTTTATGATCATTCAGTGCTAGTGGGTTATGAACACCCGATACCTAGGTGTTTTACATGATTTTCAAATTTTCAAGTATGATTCAGCTAAACCATTATTATTCCAATTTATTCAGTTATTATGATCATAATGATCACTATCAGTCATGAAATCACGTTCAGTTAAACTCAGTCCAGTTTCAGTTCCAGTTTCATTCAGTTGGGAGTAGGATTTAGCATCGTGGGAATCCAGGGATGGGGGCTCACCTGCCAGTAGAGAGTGTGATCCTTAGTAGCAATACCCAAGTTTTAGAAATATGTAGCTAGTGTAGGTTCTAGATGTCTACCACCTAGTAGATGGTTGACAAAGTGTTTACCTACCAGTTGAGAGTGACACATATCTTATTAGAGCACCTACCAGTTGAGGGTGACTCCTTGGTCTTTTGTGAAACTAGTTTAGTGGATCCACACAACCAGTGTTAGTACCCTGGCACGGTACTGACACCTTTCCAACTGGGGTTATAGGTTGGACCCTGATTAGCTCAAATTGGGGCATGTCGATTACGTGATACCTCCTACGGTCTCAGTACAATATTCAGTGTATATTTAGTTCTTGTTTTCCTGACCAAAGCATATCGATTTATAGTTATTCAGTTATATAGATTTCAGTCTTTGAATTTTTAGATTAATTCAGAAATATGTATATGCTTGGTCTTGCATTCTCAGATATTACAGTTTTTATGCATTCATGCTCAGTTATTTTATGTTGTTCAGTTAGTCCTTGTCTCATGTGCACAGTACCCAACGTATTTCATCCATACCTTATCTCATATACCAGTACATTCAAAGTACTGACTACAGACTCTTCTTTGTGCTATGATGTCTTATATCACAGGTTCGAGCATTCCGTTTCCTGATCGCACTTAGATTTTTCAGCGTACCCAACAACATTAGTGGTGAGTCCTCATCCATCGAGGGAAGGATTGATTATTTTATTTATTTTAGTAGTTTCGTACGTTTAGTCAATCAGAGTTTGTTGGGGACTTGTCCTATCAAATCCTCAATCAGTCAGTTAGAGGCTTTTTAAACAATCAAACAGTCAGTTAGACACTTATCAGTTTATCAATCTTTTTAGTATAATGATCATTTTAAGTTGATAGTTAGATTTCAGTATTTTCATCAGATGTTTCAGACTTGTGGCTGAATCACATATTCAGTATTCAGATTGGTATTGCATTAAACAGTTTATCTTTCGCATTCGTGTACTATTGCTATTTTATTTAGTTCTCACAGCAGGTACCAACTCATGGGTTAGGTTGTGGTCACTTATGACTGTAAGCATCGTTATCGCAGCTAAGAGGTAGCCTCGGGTCGTGACATAGACTTGCAAGTCATTCATATCACACCATATTGTATCCGTATCCCTTCTTATTCAAAATTATAATAATGACCACCCAAATGCTTTAAACATCACATGGGAGAGTTTTTCTGTAGAATAGTATATGAAATTACACAAAAACACTCTTTTTTCAATATTACTACATATGGTGGCCATCTCAAGTATGCATTACTTAAAACCTATGAAATCTTTCAATTGACTCAATGAACATTTACAAACAAGAGAAACACCCTCTCATTGTGTCATAAACAATATCAATCCATGAATATTAGTAAGACACTCACTCTCAAGTTTTTAAATCATACATTTAAACAACCCACAACACTTTAAATCAAGAGGTATCATGATGAGAGAGGGAGTTTCATTATTCATGCTCTCAATTTAATTCTCAAAACTGAAAAGACATATACACGTGAATATAGTTCAATTTCATGCAAAGACTTTGAGACAACCATATACTTTTATCAAAACGGGTTCATGGTACAGGCTAATCAAAATAATTTTCAAAACCCTTTTCCTAAACATGATTATATATATTTATATCTTGGTAAAACAGTAAACATAAGACCATGAAATTTTGGGTAGTCCCACATACCTTAACAATGACGAAAACATTTGGAAATTTCCCTTCTAAGCTTAAGAGTTCAAACCCTAGGTTGTTTCTTTTGTTTACGCTTAAGAAAGAAGAATTTTTGGGATTTTTAAGAGTGTTAATATGTGTTTAAGGACTTCAATTTCGTCCATATTGAATTGAAAATAGTTATGGGGCATGAAAGACCTCAACGCCCCAAAATAACACAACATGGATCACTTACGATGCTTTGCCTTTACAATGTCGTGCACGGCAATTGCCCAACTCAAGGTGGGTGACGCACGACAATCGCCTATCCCCAAGTGGGAGACACAAGACAATTACCTAGCCCAAAGTGGATGACTCACGCCAATCGCACAACCATTCCAGTAGTTAATGATGATGGCCATCCGATGCACAACCTTAGCATAGAGTCTACCTTGCGATTGACACTCACTTTTAAGGTTTTAATAAAACCCTAATTCATCCCACAACATCTAATCATGGTCTACCATTTATATGGGAGTCCTAATGGTCATTTTAGAATATGTCATTCAGGTGTTAAAACACAGAGTGTTATATATAATTTTCCTTACATAATTTAAACAAAAAAAGATACCTACCGTCAATAACGTCTAAGTTGCAGAGATTTATCATAATCTTCCTTAAATTTCTCTCTTTTTTCTGATTTATATTCTATAATTTCTCTCCTTTTGTAAATATCGGTAAAACTCTCTCCAATTATCCAGTATATTCACTTTTGATGCAGCTACAAATAGTTAACCAAATTGAGTAGAAATTGTTGGTGATTTCACTCGATTTTCTTATAAGGTAATTTTTGATTTCCGTAGATTTATGTTAAAATTTGTAATTTATGGCTGATTTGCTACTATAATTTACTTCTAATTTCAGTTATTTTTTGTGGTGGTGTGAATATTTTTCATTCTATTTGAGTTTTATTTTACAATTAAATGCTCTGTCTTTACAATTTTCAATTGTATATGACTTAATATGGATGTGTGTGGTTGACTTTAACCAATTTAAGTTAAATCTCAAACAAATATACCATACACTCAGTGATAAATTGAATTGAAATTGTATGTTACTTTACGCTGCAATTTGCTTCTGATTTCAGTGAATTTGAGCAGTAATATTAGTATCTTTCATTCTATTAGTTTCATTTTAAATTTGTATGCTCTGCCTTAACATTTTCAATTGTATATAACTGAATTATAGACGTATGTTACTTTACACTGTAATTTTCTTCTAATTTTAGTGAATTTGAACGGTAATACCAATATGTTCCATTCTATTTGAGTTTTATTTAAAATTGATATGCTCTTTCTTAATAATTTTTAGCAGTATATGATTGATTTACAGATGTATGTGATTAAATTTAGCCGATATGACTGAATGACTTAATTTTAATTTATATGATTGAATTTCAGTGAATTAACGTCAATATGTTAATTTTGGTTGCATTGTAATTGTATGTTGAGATGTATTCATACTATATATAGTAGATATTTATTTATGATTTGTTCTTTGACTTCAACTTCCATGGGGAATAATTATATTATAGTTTAGCAGAATCCTTTTTCGCTAATCTGAATTCAATTTCATTGGGGTAATTCAGAATAAAATGACAACTTTCAGGTGTTTTTCTTTATTTTAAAAGAAGATGGGACAATTACAAAAAATATATTGATTATAATACATATGTTGTGGTCATAAGTTCTTATTCAACTTTTGAAACCTTTATATCAGTAATTGCTACTGAATTAAACATTGATACTTTCATCAAAAAAAAAATAGATAGCAAATATACAATTATTGATTTTACATTACCAATAGAAATAAGATATGAGGGTTAGAATGTATGTTAAAGTGAGAAAAGATAAACAAGATATTACAATCTATCGTTGGTGCATCCCAACAACAAATTTAATAGTCCAACATAATGTATCAAGCTTCATTCTATTGTTGTGCTCATTTGACCCAATTTCTACCTTTGTAGTTTTGAGCTTATATAATTTTGATTCAATACTTGGAACTAATAATGAAATTGAAGATGTTGGAAGGGAACAAATGTAGAAATTCAACAATAATATGTTCAGTCTACCATCGTAACTAGCCCTATTCAGAAATTAATTGAAAAAAAATCAACTTTATCAAAAGAAG
>NC_061121.1:32955675-32978851 GCF_002878395.1 Capsicum annuum
CCCTATTCAGAAATTAATTGAAAAAAAATCAACTTTATCAAAAGAAGAGTATTCTAGTAAGTGCAATGAAGTGTCAATCCACCATGCACAAATTCCAATTTAGGATAATACGATCAATTGCATCCAAGTAGATGACCTATTTTGGTCTTGTATATTTGTTTGATAGTGGTTAAGTGATTAGTTTAAATTTGACCTATTTTTAAATATGTTTACTCTAGCTTTAAAATTAGTATAAACAATATAAATCCCATCCTTAATGAAAGTAATTACATAGGATCCCGAATATATTTTCTCTCTCCCAGCTTTTGAAAAATACGTATAAATTACTTTGTACCTTATACGGTACTACAATGTATGAGATAAACCATTTTTCTTACAATTATGAAAATTAAATCAGATACCATTATTCTGTCACACAATTAATGCATGTAATTAATGCACTGATTTTATAGAGGCTTGAAAATAGTAACTATAATTCAAATTCAAAATTATCCTAAAACATCACCTTCATTGTTATCCTTGCAATTGCCTTTTTTGTTCTGGGATTGTGCGAATTGGAATTCAAATTCAAAAAACTTGTGAAACATCTGTTTTCTTTTGTCTGCTAATATCAATATGAACATCGCTATATTATTGAGGCATTCAGGTTCTTCGCTATGTGAAATTCTTTATGAACAATACAAAAGTGATGGTATTGTTATTTCAGAAAGTATAATATGAACTTGATCTTGATGATTGCTACATAATTAAAT
Organism: Capsicum annuum; assembly: GCF_002878395.1. Lineage (NCBI taxonomy): Eukaryota > Viridiplantae > Streptophyta > Magnoliopsida > Solanales > Solanaceae > Capsicum > Capsicum annuum. Next base: position 32,956,428 of record NC_061121.1, read on the forward strand.
ATTGATGAAGGTCAGAAAAAATTGAATTAAAGTACATCATTGAAGATAATTCATCTCCTATTATTATAAAAACTGATAATGGAATGAGAGTGTACATTGAGTTGAAGAAAACTTTTCCTAGATTTATGAACTATTCTTTGTGTGTTTTAACATTTGACTAGTCAATTAAAGAGATAGAGTTTGGTTGTCAAACTGGTGGTGTTTTTTGTATTGAAGGAACTGAATATGATGCGCATGCATTAACAGTAGTTGAAATGCAAAATCAATATTCCTTATACATTCCTGAATTTGAAGTGAAAAACTTCATTACTGATTGCAAGAACATAGAAATAAAGGTTGATTGATCAACTTTACAAAGACAAAGCTACTCAAGTTGAGGTAATGGTCAAATATGCATTAGCGAATGACTTCAACACCAAAGCTAAACGATCTGACAAACAAAGGTATAAACCAAATTTAGATTTAAAACTTTCGAATGGTTAAAGTTTTGTTATAAATTAACAAAAAGTGAATTGAAATTTCCTTATTCGAATTAGATTTGGTAAATCTAGTTTAGTTATTGCTTATTTGTATCGTATTATCTTATACATTGCTTACATATGTATAGAAAGTTTTTTTGGTTTTTCCTTACAAATAAGTTCTGATAGAGTTGTGTCACTGCTGATAATTTAAGTAATATACGAGTAATGTAAGTAATATCAACCACTACTGTTGAAGTCTAAAAAAACTGGATGACTAGTGTAGTTTAAATTATCATACATTCAAATGTATGTATCAAAAAACTGGTGAATTGATAATTGAGCATGTAAGTCAAACATGAATTTTATATCTTTGTTGTGATACATTTTATCCCTATTTTTATATGATGCAGCATGCCCTTCACTATAGTAACAAAGGTTACGAATGGACCCTCAAGGCATCTTGTATGATGAATCAGACGTGTTTTTATTCGGAAATTTAATTTTGAACATACTTGTCATCTTAGTGATATAGTACTGAATAACTTGATTGTTACAACAGCTTTTATGAGTGAATTTCCTGCACCAAAATTAGTTAATCAGAAAAGAAGACACACACCGGTGGACATAATTGAAGAGATGAAGGTAATTTATAGAGTTGAGATTAATTACATGAAGGCATGGCATGTAAAAGAGAGGATAATTGCGATGCTTAGAGGTGGTCCAACTGATGGATATCAAAAAATGCATAGATACGTTTATAAGATAAATAAAGTGTATCGTGACTCCCACATTAACATGCACAAGGCATCAAATAATGAGTTTAGATACTTGTTTATTTCCTTAAATCATATGTTAAGGGGTTTCAAGTTTTGTCGGCCTATTGTAGTTGTTGATGGTGCCCATTTTAGCAGACCATACAAAGAACCCTTTATATCAGCAAGCACACTTGATGGTGCAGGTATTATGTTTTATTTTTTTAACACCGTTAACATATGCATATATCTATGTACTAGAACTGCTTATACGTATTGCTGTTATGCGTATGGATTTCAGTAAATGCTTAGTTACAAAAATTTATGTTATATCTTCAAATAATTAATTGGGTTATTATTGTACTTTTTTTACTTAGGTTGTATTCTACCATTAGATTATGGGGTTGTGGATTCTGAGAATGACAGTTCGTGGACTTGGTTTTCCTTCAGTTTAGGGAAGTATTTGGAAAACGGGACAACATATGTGTTGTAGAGAATCAAAATGAGAGTATCATAAAAATTTTGAGCATTGTGTATCCTAATGTCCTGCATCTAGTATATATTTGGCATTTATGGAAAAATATTTGTGCGAATTATAAGAAAAGCAAAGACAGACTTAGCGACCAATATTATTCTATGGCTAAAGCTTATAGAAAATAAGATTTTGATTTCATTATGTCAAAGGTTGCAAAGATTGATCATAGGGTTAAGGAATATCTGGAAGAAGATGGCTATTAAAAATGGTCTTAAATTCACTCACCTGTTAATAGGGGTATCACAACCCGAGGCTACCCCCTAGTCATGACAACGGCACTTTCGACCACGAGGGTCGCAAGATAACCCATGAACTGATACCTGCTATGAGCACTGGATAAATAGAAACAAAATACATGAGCGGAAAAATAAACTGACATAGTACTAAAATCTAAATACTGCAAAATGCATCAAAGTATGTTTGAACAACTAATAAATACTAGAAACCAATTGTTTAACCGAAACATCTAGTAATACTGAAATAACTGACCGACAGTCTAAATGATTTTCTGAACATCTGTAAGCCTCTAAACAGACTAAGGAGTTGATAAGACAGACCCTAACTAACTCCAACTGGCTAAATAAAATGAAATACTGAAATAATTGAGAAGAATAAATCATGTCCTCAGTGAATGAGGACTCACCACAACTGTTGTGGGGTATTTTGAGTTGTCTAAGAACGATCGGGAAACTGTGCATCCGAACCTATGATATAAGACACCGTAACGCAAACAAGAGTATGCAGTCAGTACGTTGAATATACTGGTATATGTAACGCCCCGAAATATCATTCCGAGATGCCACACGGTGCCCAAGGCCACACGTAGTCTCAAGCTAACCCTTTAAGCCAAAACACTGCCCTTGGGTTCCAACACAACAACATACACTCTACGCTAAGGATATATATATAAGTACATATCATATCACATCGCACATGGCATGAAATATCGTTAGAATATACATATATGGAATGTCTATACACAAACCAACCCAATAATACACTAGTCTGACATAGCCTCTATACAGTAAAATCAACGAGCCATTGGGACAAACTCCCAACTGACTCAACAGACCAAAGGGATCACAAAACAACAGCACCAAAACTAGGAACTTGGTCCTCGAACCATGAGGACTCACCATTGAAGGAACGTAGATGCAGCACTCGGATATCACTATCACGGCTGTGGCTGAGTACCTGAACCTACATCATGGTAAGAATGTAGCCTATAGAGAAATATATGGGTCAGCACAAGATACGTACTGAGTATGTGGGGGTGCATGCAAAATATAAATAATAAAATAAATTTTGTAAAAACGTACATACGGACCATAATGACACACCTGGCTTGAGTGACATTGAATCACACAACTCATAACATCTTAGATAGGAAATATTGGAGAAAAACCTTATAAATCATTATAGATCATCATAGGCAACTTGACTTACCATATTAAAACTCGGAGTGACTCGTTATTTCAATAAACATGACTCTTATAGACAAGAGAGTTTCCTATAACTGATAACCCCATATGAGCTACGTGGAATACCAACGTTTGACACCCCCATTGGTGGGAGCGTCACACTCTTTGCCAGGGAGTATGACCTTAAAACTGCAATAATCACAATCGGGATCTCTGGCCAATAATATCATCATCAAACAACCCTACGGTGGCACATAGGTTTGGGTACCAAATTTACCTCTCAGTGCTAAGTACTACTCCTCGATAAGCTCAGAAAGCGTTAGGAAATCCACCACAACATCACAAGGGTCTATCATAAAGACCAAATCAAATCTCTTTCTCATTTATCAAATCATATCAATTTGTGGATTCGTAACTCAACATATTTTAGCTCAAAACATTTTAATCTTCCTCAACATCAACAAGGTATCAATGCATTGAACCATAACCGAATCGACATTTGGAAAAGGATATGACGATTCAATACATAATATTTTCAACAATTTAACTCATTAAAACCATCCAGAATATACCAAGACTCATTGCTACTTCAATATCAACATTTCTCAATTTTCCATCCAACTCTCATTTAAAGATACTTGAGACATCAACCCATAGTAGGGATATAGAATTTTCAATATCAATTATAAATTTATAATAAGGAAATAGTGGAATGATAGTATAAATCAAGGTTTAACGAATTAAATCATCGTACTCTCATAATCAAATACTTTTTGGACATAATTCCATCTCAACATCATACACATATCGGATGACATAATCCCATAGATCATGGACAATAATATAAGATATAAAACAATATTTCCAATTCATGGTAAAATATATAAAATCTCATGTCAACGAAGTTCAACAAAAATACCGGGAACAAGATCGAAAGGATAATCTTGCTCAAAGCTCCACATACCTAAAAATGAAAGATGAATATGAACTTCCAACTCTGGAACTTTATTCACGAAAATAAAGGGTGCTTCTCAAAGCCCTTAACATGATCAACTCAAATCCCAAATCAATTTGAAATTTCTACGGTTCAATCAAGAGACATAGAAGGATGAAATTTGGAGTAGTAGGGTTGGGTTTTGAGCCTTAGGAAATTTTGGAGTAAAATGAGGTATTGAATGCTCTTAATGGACTTAAATCCATGGTTTACCTTGATGGATTGGAGTGGCAATGACGAAAATATCCTTAAAAATCAAATAACGTCAAATCTATCCTTTGGTGGACTATTCTGATAGAATGAAGTAGATTGACCATAACATTTTTCTTCGATAGGTAAATTGGATGAAACCAATTTCATTGGAAAGAGGACTTTCAGAGCTTTCTGTTGATATATAGTAGCTCACCCAGATCATTATGTACAAGGAGTTATGATCGTTTGAAGTTGACCCTAAAATTTACCTGGCCTCAGTATTTTTTTTCCTGCACATTTACTGTTCACCACTATTCACGGTTAGATCGGAATGATCATAACTCATCGTTCGAGTGTCCTTTTTGGATGATCCACATATCGTTGGAAATCTTATTTGATGATATACATGATGAAGGATTGCATATCCAGAAATTCCATACAGAAAAATTATTAATCACGATAAAGAACAGAATTCAATACATTTTCGTCCGAGATCTTAACGAAAAATTTTTCCGGGGCATCACATCATCTCCCCCTTGGAAACATTCGTCCTCAAATGTTGATAGGTAGGTAAAGAATACTATGAAAATGAGTATATAGAGTAAAATCATCTTGCCCAAGCATATACTCCATTCTAAATTTTTTTGGATATCGTAGAAAACACACAAGCCAAGATAAACATAGCAATAAGGATTAAATCAAAAGAGAATGATACCTTTGACATGCTCATGATTCGTAGGAAAGAGGTGGGGATATTTGGCGTGCATATCCACTTCGGCTTCCCAAGTAGCACTCTCCACGGATTGATTTCGCCAAAGCACTTTAACCAAAGGAACTTTCTTGTTTCTTAGCCTACGAACTTGAAAGTCAAAAACCTCAACCGGAAACTCTTCATATGAAAGACTATCTTTAATACCAGAGATTTTGGAAGGATCAATCACAACAGAATCACCAATAGACTTCTTAAGCATAGAAACATGGAAAATCGGATGGATGTTAGATAACTCTGCGGGCAATTCAACCTTATACGCTACCTTCCCAATGTGATCCTCAATCTTATAGGGACTAATGTAACAGGGACGTAGTTTCCCTTTCTTCCCAAATCTCTTCACCCCTTTCATGGGTGAAACTTTCAAGTACACTAAATCACCAACATCAAATTCAAGGTCTTTTCTCCTTACATCTGCGTATGATTTTTGACGACTTTGGGCGATTTTCAACCTTTCCCGAATTAACTTAACCTTCTCCATGGCCTCAAACACCGCATCCAGTCCAGTCGTGGCAGCCTCACCAACTTCAAACCAACGAATGGGTGATCTACACCTTCTACCATATAAAGCTTCAAACGGGGCCATTCTAATAGTAGCATGAAAACTGTTATTTTAAGAAAACTCGATTAATGCTAAGTGCTCATCCCAACTACCTTTAAAATCAAGAACAAAAGCCCTCAACATATCTTCTAAAGTCTGAATGGTCGCTTGGTCTGACCATTTGTTTGCAGATTGAAAGCAGAACTTAAACGAATTTGGGTACCGAGACCCTTCTGGAAAGATTTTCAAAATTGAGAGGTAAACTGAGTACCTCTATCAGAAATAATAGCCAAAGGGATTCCATGAAGTCTGAAGAGTTCCCGAATATATATTCTAGAATAATATTCAGCTGGATACGATGAATGCATAGGCAATAAATGAGCTGATTTCGTTAGCCGATCAACGAAAACCCAAATCGAATCATGATGGCGACGAGAAAGAGGCAAACCAACTATGAAGTCCATATTCACTTCTTCCCACTTCAAAGTAGAAATGCTAAACTCTTGCATCACGCCACTGGGCTTTTGATGCTCTATTTTAACCTGTTGACACGTGGAACACTTTGCCACAAATTCTGCTATGTTCCTCTTCATACCGTTCCACTAATAGATTTCCAATAATCATAGTACATCTTGGTAGCACCAGGATAGATGGAGTATCGCGTACCATGCGCTTTTGACATAATCCTTTGCTTCAAGTATCAACATCAGGAACACATAATCTTTTTCGGAGTCTCAAAACGCCATCTCCCCCTCGGGAGAAAACCTCCACCTTTTGGTCTTTAACTGACTCTTTTAACCTGACCAAGGTAGGATCTCTGTCTTACTTCTCTTTCACTTTTAAAACTAAAGAGGATTTGGAACCGCTTTGCACTCCTATACTACCCTCAGCATCACCAAACAACCTAACCCCCAATCTAGCCAAATGATGTACCTCACGGGCCAACTCCTTCTTACCAATCTCCACATGTGCTACGCTACCCATGGACTTTCGACTAAGGGCATCTTCTACTACATTGGCCTTGCTCGGATGATATAGCATGATCATATCATAATCTTTCAACAGTTCTAACCATCGTATCTGCCTAAGATTCAACTCCTTTTGGGTGAATACATATTGCATGCTCTTATGGTCTGTGAAGACGTCGACATGGACACTATATAAATAATGTCTCCATATTTTCAAAGCAAAAACCACGGCAGCTAATTCAAGGTCATGGGTAGGATAATTCTTCTCGTGAGGCTTTAGCTGCCAGGAAGCATAAGCTATAACCTTGCCCTTTTGCATCAATACACAACCCAAACCAACTCTAGAAGCATAGGAATACACCATAAAACCATCAACACCGTCAGGAAAAGTCAACACAGGGGCTAAAGTGAGTCGAGTCTTCAACTCCTGAAAACTCTTCTTACAAGATTCGGACCACAGGAACATCACTTTTCTTTGGGTCAAAGGGGTCATAGGATATGCAATAGATGAAAACCCTTCAACAAAATGATGATAATAACTAGCTAGACCCAAGAAACTTTGGATAACAGAAGGAGAAATAGGTCTAGGCCAACTCTTTATATCCTCTAACTTTTGAGGATCAACTCTAATACCTTCGAAAGAAACAACATGGCCCAAGAAGGCTACAGAGTTCAGCCAGAACTCACACTTAATAAACTTAGCATACAACTGATGAGTTTGAAGAGTTTTCAACATGATTCAGAGATGATCCATATGATCACCCTCACTTTGGGAGTAAACAAGAATATCATCGAGGAACACTATTACAAATAAATCCAGATATGGCCAGAATACACAGTTCATAAGATCCATGAAAGCTGCTGGAGCATTAGTTAACTCGAAAGACATCACTAGAAATTAAAAATGACTGTAACGGATTTGGAAGGCGGTCTTGGGGATATCATATTCCCTAACCTTAAGTTGGTGATAACCGAATCTGAGGTCTATCTTTGAAAAGTAGCTCACACCTTGCAATTGATCAAATAAATCATCAATTCGAGAAAGCAGATATTTATTTTTGATAGTAACCCTATTAAGCTGCCGGTAATCAGTACACATCCACAAAGAACCATCTTTCTTACGCACAAACAGGACAGGTTCTCCCCAAGGGGACACACTAGGTCTGATAAAGATTTTGTCTAAAAGATATTTCAATTGCTCCTTCTAATCTTTAAGTTCCACGGGAGCCATGCGATACGGAGAAATGGAAATAGGCTGAGTATCTGGAAGAAGGTCAATCCCAAACTCTATCTCTCTATCAAGAGATACACTAGGGAGATATTCCAGAAAGATATCAAGAAACTCATTAACAACATTAATTGACTGAATGGTCGGGGTTTCAGACTTAGTGTCTTTAACCCGAACGAAATGGTGGATGTAACCCTTAGAAATCAACTTCCTAGCTTTGAGATAGGATATGAACTGACCTTTAGGAATCACAAAACTCCCAGACCATTTGAGGATAGGTTCATCAGGAAACTGAAACTTGACCATACGGGCATGACAATCAATAGATGCATAGCATGAGTGAAGCCAATCCATACCCAGAATGATATCAAAGTCAACCATATCTAGCTCAATCAAATCAACATACATAACCCGATGAAAGATAGTAATGGGACATTTCTTATACACCCGCTTAGCAATGACAGACTCTCCTACTGGAGTAGAAACCAAAATAGGCTCAAAAATTAGTTCAGGATCTATTTTAAAATTTACAACAACCAGAGGTGTCACATAAGAAAACTTGAATCGTCGTCCATCAACACATAGACATCAAAATAGAAAACATGGAGAACACCAGTGACAACATCAGGAGAGTCCTGCTCCAGACGAGGTGGTATAGAATAGAAATGATTCTGGCGTTGACCACCAGCAGTACTAGATGAAGAACCTTGAGGAGGAACTGGACGAGATGCGGGAGCCGGGGCACTGGTAGCCTAACTCTGGGGACGGGCATCACGACTTCGCTGTCTGGAATACGGGATGTCTCTAAGTATGTGGCCCAACTTCACACAACTAAAATAGCCCCGCTGCCCCATATAACACTCCCCAAAATGGTCTTTACCATACTTAGTACATGAAGGAGGATGAGGCTGGTTGCTTCTACTGTCCTGAGGCCTGGAAAGTGCCGACCTATTCCCGAGCTCCTTCCTGCCCCGATATACGAGAGCACTAGCTGAGGAAGGCACTAGTATAAATAGACATATCTGAAACTGAGGGCGACTCCCTTCGAAGAATTTAGTCTGACCAGACCCATGCTCTTGACCCATGAAACTCTGGCGGATTCATCCGCATAAAGTCATGAATTCGTGCTGCTGCCGAATTATTTTCCTGTAGAGGTGAAGCGTTGGCCTGAGTATTGGCGGTAACTGCCTGGGCTAGCATCTGAAAAGCTGCCCAAAATTCAGCATGTGATACCATCTCATATAACGGATCAATGGGTTGAGGTTAATTATTGTTTCTGCGAGCTCAACGTGAAGGCATTTTCTGTCATAAGAACCCATGAATTAACAGTAGAAGGAAAAAGTTGTAATCATGATAGAATCTTGTAGAAAGAAAGAAACAACTTTTCCTAGAATACCCCGCAACCTCTTGATCATAGGTGTGGCGCGCTACACACCGATGCTTAATACTCTGCGTAACCTGGCTTGTGAGACTCCCTAGGACTCTTCACAACCTTAGGATCTAATACCAAGTTTTTAATTCCCCAAAATATCATCCCGAGATGCCACACAATGCCCAAGGCTACACGTAGCCTCAAGCTAACCCTTTAAGCCAAAACACTACCCTTGGGTTCCAACACAACAACATACACGCTACGCTAAGGATATATATATAAGTACATATCATATCACATCGCACATTGCACGGAATATCCTTAGACTGTACATATATGGAATGTCTATACACAAACCAACCCAATAATACACTAGTCTGATATAGCCTCTATACAGCAAAATCAATAAGCCATTGGGGTGAACCCCCAACTGACTCAACAGACCAAAGGGATCACAAAACAACAGCACCAAAACTAGCAACTTGGTCCTTGAACCATGAGGACTCACCACTAAAGAAACGTAGATGCGGCACTCGGATATCACTATCGCGGCTGCAGATGAGTACCTAAACCTACATCATGGTAAGAATGTAGCCTATAGAGAAATATGTGGGTCAGCACAAGATACGTACTGAGTATGTGGGGGCGTATGCAAAATATAAATAATATCATAAATTTTGTAAAAATGTACATATGGACCATAATGACACACCTGTCTTGAGTGGCATTGAATCGTTCAACTCATAACATCTTAGATAGGAAATGTAGGAGAAAAACCTCATAAATCATTATAGATCGTCATAGGCAACTTGAATTACCACATCAAAACTCGGAGTGACTCGGTATTTCAATAAACATGACTCTTATGAACAGGGGAGTTTCCTATAACTGACAACCCCACGTGAGCTACGTGGAATACCAATGTTTGAAACCCCCATTGGCAGGAGCATCATACTCTTTGCCAGGGAGTACGACCTTAAAACTACAATAATCACAATCAGGATCTCTGGCCAATAATATCATCATCAAATAACCCTCCGTTGGCACATAGGTTTGGGGAAATACCAAATTTCCCTCTCGGTGCTAAGTACTACTCCCTGACAAGATCAAAAAGTGTTAGAAAATCCACCACAACATCACAAGGGTCTATCATAAAGACCAAATCAAATCTCTTTCTCATTTATCAAATCATATCAATTTATGGATTCCTAACTCAACACATTTTAGCTCAAAATATTTTAATCTTCCTCAACATCAACAAGGTATCAATGCATTTAACCATAACCGACTCGACATTTAGACAAGGATATGAAGACTCAATACATAATATTTTCAACAATTTAAATAATTAAAACCATCTGAAAAATACCAAGACTCATTGCAACTTTAATATCAACATTTCTCAATCTGCCATCCAACTCTCATTTAAAGGTACTTGAGACATTAAGCCATAGTAGGGATATAGAATTTTCAATATCAATTATAAATTCATAATAAGGAAATAGTGGAATGATAGTATAAATCAAGGCTTAACAAATTAAATCATCATACTCTCATAATCAAATACTTTTTGGACATAATTCCATCTCAACATCATACACATATCGGATGACATAATCCCATAGCTCATGGACAATAATATAAGATATAAAACTATATTTCCAATTCATGGTAAAACATGTAAAATCTCATGTTAATGTAATTCAACAAAAATTCCGGGTACAAGATCAAAAGGATAATCTTGCTTAAAGCCCCACATACCTAAAAATGGAAGATGAATATGAACTTCCAACTCTGTAACTTTATTCATGAAAATAAAGGGTGCTTTTCGAAGCCCTTAACATGATCAACTCGAATCCCAAATAAATTTAAAATTTCTACGGTTCAATCAAGAGACATAGAAGGATGAAATTTGGAGTAGTAGGGTTGGGGTTTAAGCCTTAGGAAATTTTGGAGTAAAATGAGCTATTGAATGCTCTTAATGGACTTAAATCCATGGTTTAACGAGATGGATTGGAGTGGGAATGAACAAAATACCCTTAAAATCAGGGTACGTATGCCCAAAATAGTCTGCTGGTCTAGAGCTGAGTCAGTTTCATAGTAATCTCAATCGAGCGATGAACAATGAACTCCCGTTTAGTTTCAAAACTTGGGGAAAACTTAGTAATCTCGAAAATCATTCTTTATCGAATAATTGGGCCATGAAGCTCTGAAATCTTACATATCAATTCACTCCATTACAGACCTCTGTATATTTTGTGAGATAGTAAGCTTATCTTAAAAGTAAGTGGCATTTAGAAATACTCCATCAGAGAATGGAATCAAGCGAACTCTGTCATATTGATAAAGTATCATAATGTGAGAACAGATTCAGTTCACTTGAGTACAGTTAAGAACCGGTTAAATGTCTTTCAGTTGGGAGTAGGATTCAGCATCGAGCGAGCTAAGAATGGGAACAGTCCTGCGAGTAGAGGGTTTGATTCCTGGTAGCAATCCTTATGCTCCAGAACTACGTCGCCCGTGTAAGTTGACACATCTATCCTGCGAGTAGAGGGTTAGATGAGGTGGTTGTCCTGCGAGTAGAAGGTCCCACAGTTCTCGTTTGAGGTCCTGATAGTAGAGGGTCCTATGTAGTTGTCTTTACTGGTGGCGTGGTATTGACACCCTTCCAGATGGGGTATAGGTTGGATCCCACTTGTGGTAAGTAGGGCATGTCGGTTAAATGATCACTCCCACAGTTTTAGTAAAAGTCTCAGAAAAGAACTCACTTAATGTGTAGAAGTTAAGGCTATCAGATACAGGCCTCCCAATATTGCTATCATTATCATTGAGTAGAGAGACTTCTTGCGAGATGAGGGTTGCTCTCGAACTTATTTACCTATTATCATTATCGTGGAGTATAGAGACTTCTTGCTAGATGAGGGTTGATCTCAGATTCAGTTGTTCAGTATTCTAGAGACTTCCTGTTAGATGAGGGTTGATCTCAGATTCAGTTGTTCAGTGTTCTAGAGACTTCTTTCTAGATGAGGGTTGATCTTAGATTCAGTTGTTTAGTGTTCTAGAGACTTCCTGCTAGATGAGGGTTGATCTCAGATTCAGTTGTTCAGTGTTCTAGAGACTTCTTTCTAGATGACGGTTGATCTCAGATTCAGTCGTTCAGTGTTCTAGAGACTTCTTGCTAGATGAGGGTTAATCTCATATTCAGTTCTTCAGTGATTTAGAGACTTCCTACTAGATGAGAGTTGATCTCAGATTCAGTTGTTCAGTGTTCCAGAGTTGGTGAATTTGAATATCAAATATCAGCAATATCAGTTATCTGATTTCTCAGTATGGATAAGTACAGATGTCAGCTCTAGTAGCTTCAGATACTCAGTATCTTATTGTTATTATTATTATTTTTGGGAGCATTCAAAATGTAACATGCGGTGTCATGATTATTTCAGTTGTACTTTATTCATCATGTGTGTATTGTTGATCAGACATGTTTCAAAATTGGTAACTGCAGTGTGTCTATATATGTTTATTCCAGTGAATACTTGTTATTCAGATTGTTATGTTTATGCATAAGCCTTATATTTTACCTTACTCTATCCTTGCATACTCGGTACATTCTTTGTACTGGCGCATTCGTGCTATGGTGCTTTCCCCGCCATAAGTTCAGAAGAGCGAGCTTCAGAATATATTTAACTGTCAGATCTTGTAGCAGTGGGTGCAACAGTGAATCCTCATTATTTGAGGATATTCTATTTTAGTGTTTTGGTGATTTTAGTAGACAGAGTTAGTTGGGGAATTGTCCCTTCAACTCCACAGTTCAGACAATGTAGAGGCTTTTCAGACAGATGTATTGATATTTAGTTTTCAGTACTATATATTTAGATGTTTGAACCTTATGGCCAGATTTATCCAGTTTCTGCATTTATCGTATTATATTATGCAGTGAGCAGATACGGATATCAGTGAAGGGTTAGCTTGTGGTCCCTCGGGGTCGCACCGTGTGGCGTTTTGGTTCATGGGAATCGGAGTGTTACATAGATTCTTTGTATTTGATGGTGTTGTTAATCCAAATATAAGTGCATCAACAATGTCTTGAACTAAATCTATTATTATGCCAATGAAATCATCCTACGTATATGGTTGTTAATGTGTTATCTAGTAATGAATGAATTGCTTAGAAATGTAAATGAAAAAAATATAACATTCTGTTTTCCATGTGTAATATACATATGTATTATCGATTTTAATACTTTACTTCTCATCCCTAAACACAACATATTTTATGATAAGTAGCTATAAAGCAGGAGATATTATCAGGAATAAAAAAAGAAACATACACATGTAAAAAAATGTTTCTATAAATAATGTAGTTTTGTATAAGGTGTTTCATACATAGCAAATAATATTGTTTGATTAGCTACTCCAAATCTCTAATGCATAACATACATATGTATACAATGTTTCTATACATAATGTACTTTTGCATAAGGTATTTCATACATAGCCAAAAATATTGTTTGATTAGCTACTTCAAATCTATAATGAATAACATACATATGTATAAGGTTTTTCCATACATAACATACCTATGAAACAGGTCTGAAAAAAAGTATTACTAGTTAATCAAACATAGTTCTACCATATTTCAAGACATATGTATAAGATATTTCAATACATCACATACCTATGATGAGGTGTTTCATACATACAAAATATAATTAGTTTGATTACCTAATTCAAATCAATAACACATAACATTTATATGAATAAGCAGGTGTCATACAAAGGAGTAAATATGTATAAAATAGAGACAAATCTATCATACATATCAGTTGTCTCATAAAAATGTATAATAACATCTTCAAAATACCTTCTATTCACTTTGAATGTCACTTGTTGTTGTATATTTAGTATTAACACATTCTTAGAAATTCGGGTCCATAGGTTGAATTTCAACAGGATCGTCACTTGGGATATCACTCAGTAGACCCTTGCGCTCACCATTATTTTGTTTGAGAATGAAAGGTAAAAATGTTTACTAGTGGTAGAAAGATATAGTTATACTAACTAGCACATATGTAGAAAAAATACCTGAAAGTCCTCCATGAATTGACTGTCCTTTTTTTCGATTCTTCTTCGCCACCTTCTTCCTTATTATCCACTTTATGATCCTATATAAAATCACATTAGGATTGTATTAGTTTTTTCCTAAACTATTAAAAAACTAATTGTATAATAATTTTATATCGGCAATTCTTTATTTTCTTCTTGCTTCAAAGCTTTCACCACCGATGTAGGCATAATTGATATTACTGTACCAGGTCAGTAATCTTTTGATCAACCTTAGTACGTACACAAAAACAAATATTATTAACAACAATAGTTTTATAAAAAAGAAATAGCAATAACAAAGTTAACTTACATAATACGTGATGTACGACCTTATCTTATCCATGTTTGAATTCTACTTAGAATACCATGAGGTATTGTGGAAGTTAAAGGAAAAGTCTTGAATTTCTCATGCTCCAGAGATGTAACTATTTGTTCTTGCTGACCATGTTCAAACTGAAATGATACCTAATCTATTGAAGCATTTTACTTTTTTAAAAAAACCCTGATTCATCACCTAATGAACGAGAAAATTTGGAAATCTCATCATCTTTCACACCTGGACTGTCTTCTTCAAACATCACAGTCTTTCTTCTTTTAAAAGCTTGTTCAGCTAAGGATAATCCTGCCTTAATTAGAATTTCCCATAGGGGTATAGTGCTGAAATTATCATAATCCTCGGCTACCGAAATAATGCACGACTGATTTTCATGAGCTATCCTTTTCAAACTGCAATCAGCAGATGTGGTACATTCATGTGTACCATCACTTATCTACAAATCCTCTGTAAAAGACAAATCCAACCTCTAAACTTCTTCATGTGTTGCTTGTACATTCTTGTAAGTAAATTGGTAATGTGAAAATCAACATAAAAGTATTAGAACAACAAGAAAATGAAATGTGAAAAAAAGGGTTATACATCAACCTTACTGAATATTCCAACCATAAATGACTCATATTTAGGCCTTACACACTCTACAGAATAGTTGAATATCCTTGAAATGATGCTTTTCTAATGGACCATAATTTTTTCTATCAACTTCTGAGAGCACTCAAACATCCAAACATTGAGTATGTGTGGTATTTCACCCAAAGAGTATAACTATTTTTCAATGAAGAAATCCTATATCCATGAGTTTATCAACTTCTCAAATGTAATCTTTCCCCATGGAAAATATTGGTAATGATCATCCTCAACCATCTAGAAATGCGCTAAACTAATCGGTGAATCAAAATGTTGAGAAAACAAGAATGTATGAACAAAGTATATTATAGTAATGTTTAGCACATCTTGAGAGTTATCAAAGTTTACCATCTTGGCACGTTGAATCAACGTTTGCTTAGAAATTCTAGCTTTAGCATTTGGGAAATACTTTGACATCAAAGTTGATTTGGGTGATGAAGTATACATATATTCATAAATTTTACTGGTACATTTAAGACTGATAATTATGGCAAACTCAAGCATAGAGAATTTAAGGATATTACCTAGTACAAAAACATGAATCTCGTCATGTTTGTCCTGCTGGATTTCTAGCATCAAAAGGCATTGGATATTTTCCCTATCCAGTTGCACTGATACATGTCAAGGAATACACCAAAAATTATATTTCTAAATGCCTCAAAAACTTCTTCCCCAAAATAATTCTTTATATCTTCTCCAAATTCTCGATTACATGAGCTACCAATATGCAATGGGTGATCCGGGACTTTGTAAATGCAATATTTCATGCCCTGTTACAATAATATATATATTTTCAAAGTTATCACAACTATCACAAAAAATCAGGCTACAGCAAAAAACAAAAACATAAGAAACACATAAAAAGGGTAAACATTGAAGCAGACTACAAAAACAAATAAAAGACAACCCAATATAACAGTTTCACATGTATGTGAAAACCTTATACAAGTCATAATATAATCTTGTATAGTTTCACATGTATATGTGCACCCTATACAACTCACAATATAAACTTGTCAAATGTATAATGTTATCTTATACATAGAATAGTGCCTCTTATACATATTTTAAGACAATCCTGATAAATGTATAATGTAACCTTATATATACTAGAGACTTTCTTAATGTATAATACAACCTTATACATTATTCTACTATATAAGGTTACAATTGTAAACTGTAAAGTACCCAAACTAATATATAGTATAACCGATCTAATGTATGAGTTTAACACTATTAATGTAAGTTTTACTACAACTCTATGTATAATATTTCCATTATGATGTAGACTGTAATAATATGTTTATCAACATATAAGAACCCATTTAATAAAATAAATATAGAAATATAAAAACTATACCTTTGGTAGACGTGGTCATCCCTAATCATCAACCTTTTTCTTACTTGACGATTTTTGAGTTGTCTCGTTTGAGCTTTAATGGGCAACTTTCCTCAATTTCTTCATTGTTACTAGGATTTTTAGGTGCTTCGATTAGTTCTCTACAAAATTGGGTTCTTCATAATCAAAAGAATCAGGAACAAAACCAACATGGGAATATTTTATTCTTGACGATCTAACTGATTAAGTCCTAAACTAAAGCTAGGGCCAGACTCTATTTCAAAGTTTATTTTCAGCTTTGGGGCACTCCTTTAAGAAATTTTTTGATGAAGTGGTGGATTCATAAATATAATAATGAGGTTCATAAACTCATTTTTCAAGCAACTCCTATTTTTGTTTATTGGAATATTTAGAAAAAGAGTTGCGCAAGCAAATATGAGGGGAAGAAATCTAGTACTAATAGAGTTAAATTCTCCATTATTAAGTAGCTTCATATGTTATTGATTACTTTTTATTCATATATTTCTTGGCCGAATAATTGGAGGGATCTTGTTATTCTTATTGAGAATTGCCAACATGAGATAAAAGTTACTCCAGTTTGTTAAACCAAGCCACATCATACCATGGTAAAGCTGAACATAGATGGAAGTGTTTTGGAAAATTTCGATAAAATTAGAGCTGGAGGTATTCTGAGAGATAGTGAAGGCAAGATGATTTTTGCTATTGCGACACGTGTTAGAGTTGGCTCTAATAACCAAGAGTAGGTTCAAGCATCTCATATTGGCATCACTTGGTGTATACAACATGGCTATAGTAGATTTATATTAGAAGTGGATTCCAAACTTTTATTCAAGTAGCTCAAATGTGATATTATGCCATCTTAGAGCATTTGCAGGTACATTAAGGAGCTTCAGTATCTTACTAGTATAATTGATTATTTCAAATGTGTTCATGTATATGAGGAGGTGAATTTTTTGGCAGATGCTCTATCTAAGTATAGCCATGAGGCAGATTCTACTCAGTATTATTATAGCTTTTACCATCTTCCTCAGGAGACTAAAGGATTCTTCACTCTTGACAAAATTGGTATGTCTAATCTTTGAAGAAGGATGTTGAAGCGTATCAAGAAACCACCCTAGATGGAGCTAGATTTTCTTGCATGTAGTATTTACTGTTTCATTTATCTCACCTCATGAAATGACCCATGACTACCCCCTAGTCGTCACACTATGCTTTCAGCCACAAGTGATCCCAAGATAACCCATGAACTGGCATACTACTAAAATACTGATTTATAATGTATAGAATAACTGAGTTTACTGTGCAGAAACATAATCATGTCATAATTTGAATAGTATGTAACTGATAAAGCAAATACAGTCTGATAAATCTGAGGAAAAGTTTGAATTTAAATGACTGACTCTGGCTGACATCTATGAAGCCTCTACCATGACTATAAGTAGCTGGGACATGCCTCCAACTACCATTAATCATTACATATGAAAAATAAATGAACTGTACATGAACTAAAACTATTTGGAATTCCCAAAATAAGAGAACTCATCACCTGTTGGCTGGAAACTGCAACTGTCTAATTATGATGTGTGGGCTACAAATGGTACCTACATTATGAATCAATGTAGCCACATAGACGTATATATGGATTAGTACTTTTAAAATGTACTGAGTATGCAAGGGTGAATGTAATAAGTAAAATTGATTTCATACATAATCTTAAAATATGGATGCTAAGTGTAAGTAGACTCATCAATAGGCTGGAATACACCAAAATCTGAAATATCTTAAAACATGAGTGACAAACATAATCTGGTAAGCTGGTGAATCTCTACACTTAGTTTTTGTAAGACTTTACTTTTATGATATAAGTTGAACTGACGCTGGGATACGGTAAAACATGGATACTGTATGAATGCTGAGTCTGAAACTACGTGATGGAGACTGACGTAACTTGAGGATCTGAATATACAATCATATGGAGAATGAACACATAAACACACAGAATCAAACACAACATGGGCTAAGCTTATATGATTAACTGAATGACTAATAGCTGAATACTGGTCATGTAAGGTTGAACTGTACTTAGTCTGAATAAGTAGGCTAAAACTATGGAGTATTATGCTTATAAGGTGAGGACTATCAAAACAACATAAGATAACTAAGCGTGAATGCATGAAAACTGTAATATCTAAGAATACTAGACCAAGAATATAATATGATTTTGAAATAGTCTATAAACTAAAATAGTAAAATACTGATAACTGAATGCTATGGTCTAGCCAAACTGATTGCACGCTATACTGAATACTGTAACTGAGACTGTGAAAGGTATCATCTAATCGACATGCCCTAATCTGAGCTAATCGGGGTCCAACCTATAACCCCACTTAGAAGGGTCATAGTATCGTGCCATGGGTACTAATGCTGGCTATGTGGATCCACTAAGGTAAAGTCACAAAAAACTAAAGAGTTACCCTCTACTGGAAGGTGCTCTGGTGAGATATGTGTTAACCCTCAACTGGCAGGTTAACATCTCAAACCTATGTTGGCTACGTAGTTTTGGAATATTGGGATTGCTACTAAGAGTCACACCCTCAACTGGAAGGTGAGCCCCCATCCCTGGGTTCTCTCAATGCTACATCCTACTCCCAACTGAACTGACATGGATTACTAACTGGTGCATGCACTGATAACTAATAACTGATAAGCTCAGGTCATTGTATTCTAAAAATAATAGTGCATGTGAATTCTAAGTTAATTATTAATGTATAAATTTATACTGGGACTGAAACCAGACTGAGCTAACTTAATTGAACTTACAACTGACCATATTACTAACTGAATGATATTTACTATGGTATAATGGAAATCATTCTGTAGATACTAAAAATTAGGTAAACAACTAAATTTCGGGTATTCAAAAACCCAAGGACTCGATAACAATAACAATATGACCACACAGCAATATTCAAAACCATGATAGGCAAGCATTGTTTAAAACCCTGACTTGGCCAATTCATCATACACATGCGGATCATGAACTTAACCATGGGAATATCTTAAACATGGGAGCATAGAATGATTACATAACTAAAATCATGAATTGGGGAATTTACATAAAATTCATTTGAAATTGGACATGGGAATTTCATCAAAACATGTAAAGATCATAGCTTGAATGTAAGATTGTCTTAACCATGAGGGAACAATAGAATTACATGAAAAAATTCATAACTTGGGGATTCATCTTGAAATTGATTTAACATGATATGGGAATTTCATCAAACATATGGAAAGCAAGAATTTAAAACATGGGAATATTGCTAAATATAATGAATTTAGGATCTATCATGGAATTTACTTGAATAGAGCATGGGAAACTCAAATTCATAGCATGAGGAGTTCAAAATCTTGCATGGAATCATATATGGGCTGAATTGAATTTAAAACACCATGAAAATATGAAATTCAATCTTTCTTGAACATACAAAATACCATAATAATGAAAAATTTATTCTTTAATTAAAAGAAAAGGTTTTTTTGGCTCCATGGGTGAAAGGGGACCCATGGATGAACTCCCACATACCTTAAAACTTTAAATTTTGAAGAAGAAACAAAATCTTGAAAGCTTTATTGAATTGGGAAACTTGATTCTTGATTGTTCTTGAAAAGGAATGGTGAAACTTTGGATTTCTTGGAGTTAAAGTTGGAGTTTTAGGGTTTCTTGGAGAGAAATTTGGTGAATAATGAGTTTATGTTGCTTAGAATGACAACTAATATGTTGTTTTTACGACCTCGGTTGAGGTGGAAAAAGACCCAATTTCCCCTTACTCATTTAAAGAAAAAATTCATAACCCGGATCGTAATTTCAAAAAATGCTATAACTTTTTACTCGGGTATCAGATTAAGGAAAAATTGGTATCGTTGGAGAGATAATTCAATTATCTATAATTTGGTGGGTCTTTATATGAAAAATTCTATGTTTATGAAAAATTATACACATTCAAAGTAGACCCTTGTAGAATCAAACCCCAAACTTTGGACGAATTTAAGGTTCTTAGCTAAACTTGGCTCTAAGTGATTTCTAGGAACATTATTCACCTCTTAAGCAATTCACAAATTAGGATTAAGTTCATGACACATGCATTTCAAATTATGGATCAAGAACATAGAAAATACACCTTCACCACAACGCGGTGCAATCGTGTTGAGCTACTGGAATTTTCCATTCAAAGGACTAGTGCAATTTAGGGGCTTGGAACGATGTGAGTTTATCACGTTGAGTCACTAGAAATGGATGAGTGTGATTTTACACCTTGAAATGACATCGCATCATTATAGTGCTTCACTGGAAAAAGGACGAGTGCGATTTTATACTTCACTGCGAAGCGGTGCGATCGCTGTGAGCCACTGGAAATACAATCCAAACACAGTTTGAACCACTTTCAAAAATTCCAAAGCTTTCTTGAGACGTGCTCCTTAAACCCCTGAAGATGAATCAACTCAACAACTATCATCTCAGAGCCTGAAAGGTCAAATTAAAAACCCACAAAGTTAAGAAGTCAAATATATGACTAATTCTCCATTACTTAGTGAAATTTTTAGGTTCATAGCTTCTTATGTATGCACTAGGAGATGAACTGAACTAAGGATAATATGAGGTATTACAATACCCCTCCTTGGTAACATTCGTCCTCTAATAATACTAGTTAGATTGAGAGTACTGTGCTGTAACACCCTGAGAGTACACCCTGGGTGCCACACGGTGCTTACAGTTTTGAGGTACCACAAGCTAAACCATGAGCTGGTACATGTTGTGAGTACTGAGTAAAACTGATAACAAAAGATCATATTTTGAATTTAACGGAGGAATGCCATAAGGTTTTAAGTAATAAATCTGTTAAAATCTATAAACAAAAATGATAATACTGATAAAACATCTGATAATGACAACTGAAATCTAAGAGCTGACTAACTGTTTGAAATGTTAGAAAGCCTCTAAATTGACTGAGTGAGAGTTGATGGGACATACCCCAACTAACTCCAACTAAATACTTAACTGAAAGAATAAGAGTAAATATAATCAGTCCTCGAAATATGAGGACTCACCATGGCTACAACTGATAATCTGGAAAGTCTATGCACGATCCGAGAACTGAGCGTCCAAACCTATGATACGATATATCATAACGCAAGAAAAAAATATGTGATCAGTACTTTTAATGTACTGGTATGCTAAATGAGGTAGGCTGATATGAATGGTTTTATGTGCATGAATAATAACTGACCAAATATATATAGCATGACATACTGAATAGAATACATAGAAACTGTAAGTGCTGAAGATGCATGACCAAGTTTAAAACATATTCTGAATATTATCTAAAATCTGAAATATTGAATACTGATAACAAAATAACTATTATCTGCATGCTATGGTCAAGTAAATCTAAAACTAAATCACTAAAATAATGACTGGACGGAGACTATGGGAGCTATCATCTAACTGACATGCCCCAATGAGAAAAGTTGGGGTCCAACCTGTGACCCCAGTTGGAAGCGTATCAGTACCGTGTCACAAGTACTAACACTGGCTTTGTGGATCCACTAAAGTGTTGTACAAAAGGACTAAGGGCCACCCTCATCTGGCAGGCCCCTAATGAGATCAACCCTCAACTGGCAGGTCAACATCTCAACCTATGCTGGCTATGTAGTTCTAGAATAGAGGACTTCTACTAAAGGTCGCACCCTCAACTGGCACGTG